>NC_143428.1:6096071-6402142 GCF_059467195.1 Physcomitrium patens | reverse complement strand
AGGCTTTTAATGAGGCAAGTACTTTCACAAAATATCTTTTTTGAGCGTTTGCATTTATTCATGAGCACATTGAATCAGGTGTAGAGCCTTCAATCATTGCGGCTAACTGTACGTTCTACTCACGCCATGTGTTACCCTAAAGTTTCGCTTAAGTATGTGCTGTTGCTCCTGTAGAACTGTTTGTATTGTCTCCTAAAGCAACATATGTAGATGTTATTCGTCAACCATATCATCTAGAATATTTTTTAAAGTGATAAACGATCATCTTGGTCATTAATGATTAGTGCCTCCGCATGCTCGTGCAGTATCTAGCTCATCGGAAAAAACAGGAGAGTGAAGAGAAACGTGCGAAGCAAAAAATTGCAAGAGAACAATTTCGTGCAATGCTGGAGGTATCTTTTCTATGCCCAGTCTATCCTTCACCTTATAAGATCTTTGTGCAGGGAAAATTTTATCAGCTAATTAATAAGCAAACAATGACTGTTCAATCTGATTGGTAATTAATTAGCAAACAATACCGTGTATTTTGTCAGGAATCTAAGGACTTGACATCATCTATGCGGTGGAGGTATGTCTTCTATTATGTATGTTTAGATTTGAAGTAGATTTTATTCCTGGTTGAACATGTTTTGATAACCCTGCTCTTTTATCTGGATGCAATTTTGCCGTTTGGGGTTTATTTGTGAAGATTTGAACGGAGTTGAAAGCTACGTATCGATCTCTATTTTGCTTTGGTTGATCCTTCATATTGCAGCAAAGCTTTTTCAATCTTTGAAGATGATCCGCGGTTTCTAGCCGTTGAGAGGGACCGGGAGCGGGAGGAGCTTTACGAAGATTACATGGTGGACTTAGAGCGCAAGGTATATTTTTTAAAGTTGGTTAAGCAAGACTATTTAGTAGTTGTTCACGATCAGGTGACATAAATTAGGAATCAACAGATTTAGTACAATGCTGGATGGTCATGTGTTGCTATCAAACCAAATTATATTCTACGTAAATTCACTCTAACAAAAGCTTGGTTTTGGTACTTGTCAGGAGCGTGAGAAGGCCCGGGAGGAAAGAAAGAAGTACATAGCTGAGTACAGAAGCTACCTAGAAAACTGTGGCTTCATTAAGGTGCATATGTGTGCTCTTGATTTCCCTCTAAGGTCATTTGTAAACAGTTCGAGTCTTATATCTTAGTTTTAAATGTTGGTAAATGAAAGCTAATATCATCCTGTTGGAAAATGAATAGGCAACCACTCAATGGAGAAAGGTGCAAGATCGTCTTGAGGATGATGAGCGCTGCTCTCGGTTAGACAAATTGGATCGATTGGAGGTTTTCCAGGTGTTTACCTTGCAGCATATTATTCAATAACCATGATATTGCATGTACTCGGGTAGTTGCTGTACTGTGCGCTAGTTTTATTAGATTTTTCTGTATGGAGTGAAATTTCTAAAGAATGGACAATTCGATTGGGAATATTTTTCTAATTACAATTTGAGTATATGCTGGCAGGAATACATTCGAGATCTTGAGAAGGAAGAAGATGAAGCGAAGAGATTACAAAAGGTTCTACCCTGGACTTATACCAGAGAACTAGGTCATAACATCGTTTGTGACCGAACTTGAATTGATGTGAATTTCTGAGTTCAGTTATCCGTACATTCTTGAAATGTTTTGGTCTTTCTTTTCATATTGTCAGGATCAACTGCGTCGCAAAGAGCGAAAACATCGTGATGAATTCAGAAAGTTGATGGATGAGCACAAGGCAGCGGGGATTCTTACTGCAAAGACTGTGTGGCGAGATTACTTGACGAAGGTGCTGTGATTAGAACAATTATACCATCATGCCCATGTATCTTTGCGTTGGATATTTTGAAACGTGTACTCCCCTTTGTTCAAGTGATTTATGTATAGTCTCGGCATGAAGTTTAGGATACTCATTTGGAATTTCTATTTGAAATTTTTTCACGGAGCAGCTTCCTTAAAGCACTGCACATGCAATGGATACGAACATTTTGTGTCTACGAGTAGAACTGTTTTCATGAACTTAATTTGAGGATAATTCAACTTGAAAGAATCGATTTTCAATTCCATGAGCGTTCTGTATACTCCGTTAAACTTTGCTATCGACTTTTTCAGTTCTGAAGGACTTGAAACGGATTTTTTTACTTTCAAATCAACTTATTTTAAAGATCAAAAGAAATGAATGTCAGTTTCTTTGGGTTTTTGTTCTCACGAAATTGCTTTGTAATTGCACAGGTGAAGGACAACAGTGCTTATCAAGCTGTAGCCTCAAATACTTCTGGCACCACTCCCAAAGAGTTGTTTGAGGATGTCGTTGAAGAGCTTGTTAAGCAGGTATTGTGGTCTGGTGAATGGAGTAAGAAGTGCATTCGCGTTTGCTTATGATTTTATTTTACGCTTGGAATGTTCCAAGCGTTAAGTTTCTTACATCCTTATCAACATTTACTGCGGAATTTCGCTTAGTACAATGTATGGTGTGATCTATGCGATACAAGCAAGAAGCATAAGTACATTTGAATCTGTTGTGATTTCATATATGTCGCAAGCTCAATTTGAAATCGAAGCATTTTAAAACAATTTTGGAGCATGGATTTTGTCCATGTGGGAAGGAAATTCGAGATCCGTATCAGAATATTGAATCTGAGAGTTCTTACAGCTGCAGCATATCATTAACATATCTTAGTGGTTCTAAATGTGAACATTCCCATTCTGTACTTCAGAGTAGGTACTTGTTATTACTTCTTTTACTTACGATTAGATTCGTATGGTGCAGTATCACGACGACAAGGCGAGGGTTAAGGACGTCATGAAAGCTGGAAAGGTATGAGTTTATTTTATCAAATCTTCTTTTTGAGTCCATGACTAGTTGATACTCATGTATAGCATTTTCGCGGGAGATGATTTTTAAAAATTTATTTTTTCCGTTGAAGCCTCTGAACGTTTTATATTTGCCATATCCGTTTCGAACTTAGTATTCGTCTTTTTGTAAATCGCATGTATAATTGTTAACATCGTTAGCTCCTTCTTTTCAACCTAGAACCACATGCTGAGGATTGTGAGAAATGAATGTTGGTATACAGATAAGCGTGGGAGGAACATGGACGTTCGACAAATTCAAGGCTGCATATGCTGAAGCAGGTGACTTGGCGGCGATAGCTGTACCAAACCTTAAGGTTAGTGACAACTTTATGTATTTGTGGTTAGAGTAATTGCCCTTTGCTATACACCAGAATTGTGGTGTGTACCAAAGGTGGCATCCAATCCGTATAGAAAATTACTGCTGGAGCGGTATTGTGCGGTGTTTTGGCTACCTCCATCTTGAGTGCGGATGCTGACCAGTTCTGGCTTCAAAAGGTATACTATGGTGGGTATCTGGCTCTTAAGTTCTTTTTCCCCTGTACCCCTCATGTGGATATCATGCCTTGGTCTATGTGGTTCTACGAGATGGCCTGTTATCATAGGAAATTTCTTCTTCTAAAACGTTGCTTTCAATTTAGTGAAGGAATTGACTGAAGAGTAGTTTGATAGGTTTGAAGACATGTTTACGTGAATGCTCATGGAAGTAGTATATTATTTACGTTGACGTAATGCTTTCAAGTCCTGTAGATTGTGTGTAGTTTATGGTTGTTTGATGATGTGTTCAGTTATTTTTGCTCCGGCACTTATCCGTAGACAAGGACGAGAGAGAGAGAGCGAGAGAGAGAGAGAGAGAGAGGTTGAATTATTTTAAGGGTCTTCATCGTGAGGTTCCAAGATAAGCATGTGAAATGAACTTTGATGCCGTCAATCTTTTTGATGTGACTCTTTTTGATGCTGTAAAAACTAGTCTAAGTTCATTTGGATGCATGAAGGCTAACATGCTGTGATCTGTACTTGGGGGTTTCGACTTGGGTTCAGCTTGTTTTTGAGGATTATGTTGAGAGAGCTAAGGAGAAGGAGGAGAAAGAAGCTAAGAAACGGCGTAGGATGGCGGACGATTTCACAAATTTGTTGCGGTCTACCAAGGTATGTGCGTATTAATGAAGAATATTACAGTTGGTTGATCCTAATGTGCTGAACAAGACCGACCTTTTTTTGTTTAGATACAAAGCACTCATGTTACACAAGAAAGAGTCGCTGATTTCTGTTTTGGAGGGGTGGACTACCCTATTCAATCTTTATTTATTTATTTATTTATTTATTTTATTTTTTTTATCAGTCGCCCTGTAGTGACCTATCATATCTGCACATATGCAGGCTGTGACATTATCATCAAAATGGGAAGACGTAAGGCCTCTCATAGAAGACTCTCAAGAATATAGGTGAAATCCTTTGCCTACACTTACTTACAAAGACTCTTTGGAGTTTGTCTCTGTTAGCTGACTTGGGTTCTCATTTTCGATATTCAGGGCTCTGCCGGATGATGGACAGCGCAAGAAATTATTTGAGGATTATGTAATACACTTGGTTCGTAAAGCCAAGGAGAAGGATAAGAAAAGAGAAAAGGAAGAAAAGGTCGGTTTGATTTCACGTCATTTTCACGATTTATCATGTGTCTTTGTGACACTTCAAAGTGTTCGTAAAGGACATTCTTGTGCTGAGTGTGAGAAACGTTTCTTGTTGCGATTTTATTAATGCAGCGGTCTAGTTCTTATTTCTTCAGATCTATTCTTTTAATTGTTTTCTCCATCTTGTTCGCAATGAGGGGCTTCACAAATTGTTAACCAACTGCAGGTCAAGAAGGAGAAGGAGAAGGAGAAAGAAAAAGAGAAGGAAAAGGAGAAAGACAAAGACAAAGACAAAGACAGAGAAAAGAGGAAAGAGAAAGAGAAAGAGAAAGAAAAGGAAAAGGAAAAGGAAAAGGAAAAGTCTAGTCATGAAAAGATTAGCTTACATGTTGACGAGATGGAAGGAGTGACGAATCATTCATCTCACAAGGATGAGAGGAGAAAGGACAAAGATCGTGATAAGGATAAGGAACGTGAAAAGAAGCACAGAAAAAGACATCGAAGTGTAAGCAGCGAAGAGATAGCGACTGATAAAGATCGTGATGAGAAAGACAGTTCCAGGAAATCACGCCGCCATGGTAGTGATCATAAAAAATCCTCAAGAAAGGTAGATATGTTTGATTGTAAGTGTCTATATGACATAAATCTACGCCCATCTTGGAGTCAAAAGTTTAGCAGATTTATATCTAATGCTTTATTAATCACCATGAGGTAGCGCCTGAGATAGTTCATCTTGTTTAGTACTAATCCTACCCCAATCACGTTTCGTGGATAGTAATTTTCATCAACATAGTACTTATGATTGGATTAGGTTTCTACACTTGTCAATTAACATGGTAGTAACGTCACATAGATTGTTTTCTATCTGGGTTTTTTAATTCAAGTAGCATACTTCCATTGGATTTCTATAGCTGAGATTAATTATTTTAGATCTGGTTACAAGCTAAACGCATGAATTCAAAATGCCGTTTCTAAATATTTTCAATGTTGGGTTCTCGAATGATAGTCTAGCTCAGTTTGTCTCGTATACTTGTTTGAAACAAACAAAAATATATTTCAAACAGTTTGACTATTTGTTAGGGCGGGACGGATGTTGTTACTTGGTTCAGTATAATTAAGCTCTTTTAGGAACTGAGGACTATTCTACCTGTTTTGTGCAGCATGAATCAGAATCTGAAGGAGATACAAAGCAGAAGCGACACAGGCGGGATGGTGGGAGGAGAAATGGAGGACCTGACGAGTTGGAGGATGGAGAACTTGGCGAGGATGGCGAAATTCAATAGACCCTACGTCAGTATGATTGTGTATTTTCTTGAGCCCCTGCCTTAGAACTGTTGGGTAATCACTATTGGTGGTCCAAGAGAAGCTGTAATGAACTGTTGCTTGCTCCCCTCTTTTTCTGCTTGCTTGGGAGTTCAATGTTTTGCAACATTCTCAAAGTTTTCATGTACATCTTTGGCCCATTGAATTCTGAAGACTTACTCAACTTTGCATCTGGACTCGATGTTTCATACCTTGACCGTTGATGTAGACAGATATTAGTATCTTATCTAAGGGAGTAGTCGAAAACTTTTCTGAAAATTTATGTCTCGCACACATTGAACAAACGTTTACTTTAAAGACCTGTTAAAAGTGTTGATTTATCTATCTCCATCTTTTTGTGAGTCACTCGTGATTGCCATAGGGGGTGAAGATGAACACGTGCAGCTCATAAGTGAAGTATCTTCTTATCTGCATATTGGACGTGGCACTGGAATTGTGGCTATTTCTGATAGTTCTATTTCTAGTTTGCTAGTTTACCTGCATAAAGTCTTGTCTACGCTCTTAGATGCGAGTTGAACGCTTTGCATCGTTATATTTGATATTTGTTTGCTTACGATTTAGTTCCTGGTTTTACTTGTGTATGTCCAGTAATCGGCCTTGAAGAGGTGAGTAGAAATTGTCTTTTCTCATTGCTATGTATTGGCAGAGGAGTATGAGCATTTAAATTTTAAGTTTTTGGTTAGTTCGCAGTTAGTCCATCTGTGATTTTCAATTGCAGGGTACAGATGATATCAATTGATTGTGTTGTAAAATTCCTGAGAAGTCACAGATGGCTATTTGACATCATTCTAATTAGAAGTAGTTCATCTCTAGTTTTATTTGCTACTGATACTTGGAAGAACAGAAACATAGTTCCGGCTCAAATCGAATGGAGCTTGACGGTGTACTAAGGTGCCATTTGACGTCAGACAGTCACTCCTAATGTTAGCCTCACCTTAACAGGAGGCGAGCTCCCTTGCTAGGTTTGATCTTTTGATGTTTATTTAAGTTGCCATTCTATTGGAATTCTGTTTTACATGAGATAGTGTATATTTCTGTCCTTATATTTATATGCTAGTGGAAGCACTTGATATTTTATCAGTAGGTCGTATCAAATTGATTTCTCGTCTACAAATTGTGAGGTTTGTGTGGTAACATTCCTTTGACAATGATGATTTTGGACTTTATTCCAGCCGAGTTAACATTTAAGTTCATCCTACATTAAAGTTTCTATTGTAATGGGTAAGTTGATATTATAGCAATGATAATTGAACTATCAGTATGCAAGTGTCTCACAGATTTTGGTAAGATAGTGTAGATATTGGTCTTTTTACGTTGCAGGAGCCTTTTTGGAGAATCATCATAGCATTAAGGAATCTAGTGGCATATGTTATATATACTGTACGATTGTGCAACTTGTCAACGTTGTGATGTTGACTGTTATATCTGATGTGTCACGTGTGTAAATTTTGGATGGTGTATTTCGAGGACTTTTCCAATTGTAAAATACGTTGGGTGTGACTTTTTGCATGTTAAGAAGTGGTTATTTGCCCTGTTAACCATGATGACTGCCGCTTAGTCTAACTGTAATTGTACACACTTTGCATAGTGTACGTATACCTTTTGTTCTTATAATTTATTTAATCCTTCATACCTCTTCTGTACAGCCCTATGACATTTTGCATTGAGGTGTTCATTGCGCAGCTGCATACCTTGGTATACGTAATGTAAACTTTCAAATGCATTGCGAAACTGGTAATTTAGATTGTCATTTAGATTAAGATTCGTAGATTTATCATTATCTGTATGAACTATTGGTTTGAGGGCTAGATTACTACTGCAGCGCTATACCATCTTCACAACGTGGTTGGGGTGGACACCAACGGTATGTAGATTTTAAATCATGACTACAAACATTCTCCCCAATGGCACCTCATGTAATCCATGCATTCAGCATGGAGCGCCAAGACAGAAGCCAGTGGGTGAGAATGGACATATGCCTTCTGTGATAAAAAAATAAAAAGTATATATACATATATATATATATATATATATATAAACGAGCTTTTCACCTCCTATGCATGAGTAAACAAGACAAACACAACATCAAAATAATGCAGCAGTATATCACTACCCACAATATATCAACAAAGCTAGGAGGTACAAATGATTGACAATAGCATTACTTGCACAAGGTAGCACATAGGCCCCACTTTGGTGCAGACACACCAATTGGCCAGAGGGGCTGAGCTATTTGATTACAATCATAAGCAATCTATGTACTAGATTGCTAACTTGGAAGGGGAGATTGAAGTGACACTTTTCTTCCCTTCCAACCCTAGATAGACTTGACCTAAACTCTAGACTTGTCCTTAACTCCAAACTCAACTAGATCAAAGAGACATCTTTTTCATAAGAGATAAGATTTTAAATTCTAACTTAGAATCTAAGGTCTAATAAGACATTGTAATAAGCTTTTATTGCAGTTGGTTTTTAAATTATTTTTTTATTAGTTAATATTCCAATAATTCTATTATATTTTTAGATGCCATTAAACATAATCTACGTAAGATCATAAATTGAACTATATCATTTATTCTTGCATTACAACTTAAGATTAATTTGCAAAAACTAAGTGCCACCTAATACCTTGGAATCTCCAAATAGAACAAGTAGAATTTTTTTAGAATAATAAGTAAGCTCTTTAAAATATTTTTTTGGAATTTATTTTAAATTCTAAATAATAAATAACTTTTTGATATAAATAAGATATAAAAAACTAAACTTTAAGTATTTTACTAGATTAAAATTTAATAGGATTTTTTAATTTATCAACTATATTATTTTAAAATTTGTTGTATATTTTTATTATAGTTTAGAATAGTTTCTTTAAATCCATGAATGATATTTGTAGCCTTCTAAAAAAATCTTTATGGATTAAAAATAAAACCAATATATTAAGTTTTTAAGATAGTCAAAGATGTCAAGTTATCAAATTCTTTTAGCAATGATGTCAAGATTGAGCACTCTTATATGGACAAGATAATCAAATATGTGAGGTTGTTCAATTGAGTTGGCAATGATGACAAGCTTAAGTAATTTAATATGTTGAAGGTAGTCAAAGATGCAAGGTTGCCTAATTTATTTGACAATGATGTCAAACTTGACTATTCCCACATATATAAGATAGTCAAAGATGTGAAGTTACCCAATTCATTTGGCAATAATGTCAAGCTTGACCATCTCTATATAGATTAGGTAGTCAAAGATGTGAGGTTGTCTAATTCATTTCGTAACAATCTCAAGTTTAAGTATCTCCATATCTTTAAGGTAGTCAAAGATTTGAGATTGTCCAATTCATTTGGCAATGATATCAAACTTGAGCACCGTCTAATATTAAAGGTAGTCAAAGATGTGAGATTGCCTAATTTATTTGGCAATAATATCAAGCTTGTGCACTACTCTATATTTAAGGTAGTAAAAGATGTGATACTCAACCTAACACTTTTTATATATGTAAATATGTATGTTTGTGATACAATATTAACGCTTATAGTTTTTACTACCTTCCTATATTTTACCTATGCTTTGCTACTATATCTTTCAATTAGGCTCTTCTATAATAGAATCCATATTCTTATCCTTCATCATATAGTTGTATTACAATACAATACTGCAATAACATAAACCCATGACTTAACATTTTATTGTGTTGTCTGTAAGGCTTGCATTCCTTCAAACAAGATTGAAAAAAAATTCTTTAATCCAATTTAAACAACTAACAAATTGAACCATTGCAAAAATCAATAGAGTCGATTTACTAAAATGATCAAACTTCACTCCTTACAAACTTTCAAAATTCATATTCAAAACATACAACTTGCATTTGAGTCACTTTTGTAGGATTATATGTTTCATTATATGTAAAATTGAGGACTTTGAATGTGAAAAAATATTTGCATTTAGCAACACTTGAAATATATGACTATAGCCTAAGCACTATAAAATCCACCACTTTTGAGTACCTTTTATATATTTGTATATTAATCAAAGAATCAAAATTTAATTCCAAAAATATAAAAAAGAACATAGATATTAGATATTATAGTTCAATAAAATTATAAACAAAAGATTGAAATAAGAAAGAGCTAGAGGAGATGAAAAAGAAGAAGAAGGAAAACCATCAATGTACGAGTGAAAGTCCATATACAACACTAACCTCAAAGTAAAGATACTTAGATTGTTACAACCAAGGCAAATCTATAGTATACTATTAGAGAGTGAGATTTAATTTAATGAAAAGATAAAATGTAAATAGCTAAGTAATAATTATTGTTAATGTGATTTTGATTAGATTCTATGATTAAATTTTGAAATAAATATATTTCTTTCTAACATATGATCCTTCTTTACATTGTAATTATGTAGAATTACACTAAATATATTTGAATGTGTCCTTCATATTTGTAATTTATTAGAAATGTTTAGTGATTAAAATTATATTGAGGTATTTTTGCAATAAATTATTTCTAGTACCAAATTGATTTTATGTACTTATTTTTGTATAATAACTATGTGAAATTATAGTCATAAAAAAATTGAATTACTTAAATTAATTATTAGTTTTTTTCTATGAAAAATCTATAACTTATATGAGATTTAATTGCTTGAAATTTAATAGGTTTTATAACATTTTATTTGCATTAAAAAGACTTCTATAATTTCCATATAAAAATATTAAGACAATATTTCTTATGGATTATTAAAATGTAAAATGATGATTTATATTAAAAAAATAGATATTAAAATATAGGTATAATATTTTATTACAAATAAAGATTTTGAAATGTAAATTCATTCTTATTTCATGTATAATGCATTTTAACTATGTATTTTAAGAATATATCTTAAAAAATAATTATCAATAATTTAGAATAAATAGATGTAAAAGAATAGATGTGATATTTGCTACATGTTTTAAATTTAAGATGGTTTTTAAAAGTAAAATATTATAGATATTACAAATCTATATTTTATAAGAATTTAATTTAGAATTTTGATTCTTTATGAATTATATTCACAAATTTTATAATTATACTTTAAATTTAAAAATCTAAATACAATAAGTACCAAATTCTAAAGTATAAATGGAATATCCAATAATTCTTAATAAAAAATAAATTAAAAACTTAATTATTGGAAGTTTAAAGATATATTATTATTTTTCAAAAAATAAATAGATTTTTTTTTTGATTTTTTTAATGAATTATTTATTAAATGAAACATATATGGTGCCACAAGAAACAATTATTCCTAGAATAAAAAAAAACAAGGAAAAAATACAACTTAGATCTTACAAAGAATCTCTATAGATTCTAGTGTTCTATAATAGTCTGGTCTATGGATCTTATTGTTGCAAAACATTACAAAAAAATTAAAAATATATGACTAAATAAGTGTCTTCATTTACTTTGACACATTATGGCATGTCTTTTTAAAAAATATATTGATTAAAAATAATATAGATAGATGCATATATACTTTCTTTTTTAAAAAAATTAAAAATGGATATTTAAAAAATTTCCAGAAGCAAAAATGGCTTAAATGCTCAAAAAGGATTAAAACTTAAAAAACATAAATTCTCTCTATTAGATGAAAATTCCAAAATTGCTTGTATTCATGATATTCTCAAATATAATCTCATAGAATGGCAAGACCAACAATTAACAAAATAACCTCCATTGATATATAATTAAAAATACTACTTAAGCTAACTTTAGATTTTATTAATTTATTACAGCTTAATATATTTAATTTAGAAATATATAATTTAAAAAATTAGATGTAAGATTCGTAGTAGCAAGGGTATAATTTAAGATCAATAGTACTAAAAATTGATTGGCTTGAGGATTCTAAAAGAGTCATGATTGCTAAAACGGATACTTCTGAATACTTCAGGCATTTTTCTTTGATAACAAGAAATTCAAGGTCAATTAATACTCTTCAACAACTAAATATCAAATATTTTTTTTGGTTAAATTTCACATAACAAAACACCACCTTAAATCTAATATTTTTTTAATTAAAATTTTAGATTGTTATAAGTTTTTAAAAAATAGAGTAATGATTTATTTCTTTCAAATTTATAGATTTTAATAGAAAACTTAACAATAAATACATAGAATAGAGGATGAATTTTCTTTAACTATGGTGATTGCCATTGATATGTATAAAAACCAATCTACTTTTTTAATAATAAAGAATAAAATTCTTTGATAATCCAACTTATTACAAGGTCTATTAATTTTAATATTAAAATAAAATAATCATACTTTATATCAAAATTATAACCATACTTTTTATTGTTATAGATGAATAACCATACTTTATATTGTTATAGGTGAATAACCATACTTTATATTGTTATAGGTGAATAACCATACTTTATATTATTATAGTTGAATAATCATACTTTATATCAAAATATATTTATTAAAATCCATTAAATAAGATGACCAAAATTTTCTTACATTTACATCCATGCCAATCAAAATAGTTTAAAAAAAGACTCCAAAGTTTTGTTACATCCAAAAAAATCCTACTACTAAAAATTCATATTGTACTTACAATACATATTATTCACCTTTATCTTTTTAAAATATTAAAAAATCATAGACAAGTAAGAATATCACAAATACAAATTTAACAAACCATTCAAGTATCTAAGTTCAAAACCACAAGATAGAAAGAAAGAAAGAAAGAAAAGAACAATAGGAATAAAGTTAAAACTTACTTTATTCCTACAACTAATGCACACACCAATTGAAATCTCTAAATATTTAGATTCTTCAACCAATGTTTGAAGCTTGTTGTTACATCCATTGATTGGCAAGTTGTGCCAAAATGATGTCATATCTAGTAAAGAATTGCAATTTGGCTATCTAAAACTTCATGAAGTATTGGCACCAAAAGTCCTTTTGATTTAAAGGAGAATTTAAGATGGTGTATACATTGGTTATAGGAAATAGTGTTGTGGATGTAGTGTGTAGAGACTAAATAAGATTTAAAAATTTGATATGATCAATTCTAAAGAAAACTTGATAGTACTAAAAGGCTTGAAACATTGGTTTGGAAATCCAAACATTTAGAGGTTTGAATTGGTAGAATAGTGAAATTATCTTTTAGATTTGGTATATGGAGATTGTTGCTAAATTAGTAGAATTGACAACTTGATGAAACACTTGGGTGTTGGATTGAATTGCTAGGTTGTCTTTATTGCAAAGGAGATTGAAGATTGGGTGTAGTAAAGATGAGAGGGATGCAATGCATGAAAAACCCCTAATTTAGTTTGTAAGTAGATGTGGTTTTAAGCAAAGGAGTTATAGTAAATAAGAGGCAAAGGTGTATGTGCAATGGTAGAAGATAGTGTTGATCCTTGTTTCACTATTTACTGGCATGAGTGGCAAAGAAATGGAGAGGATAAATGAGATGTATGCCCGAGCATAAATATATGGAGAAAGGAAGTTTTGGTACTTGTGCCAAGTAGGAATCAAACCTATGACTTTTTGTTTAGAAAAATGATGCTCTATTTACTAAGCTACAAGTGCAAGAAGCATCTTGAGCATGGCCAATCATGGATTTGAATTGTGGTCCCTCTAGCATGTACGAGACTAGTATGATAACTATCTACAACAACCATACTACAACCAATCCTGATCACTTCCCATGTTCTCCAGCTATGGCCACACCACTTGGTCTATTAAATTTAGTTCTTCTACAAAAATATATATATTAAGACCATATTTTTTCAACTCTAATTCAACTTATTAAAATAAGTAGAAGCTCTCAACCTTTAATTTTTTATAAAAAAATAAAGTCTCTAGAACTTGAATAGAATTAGAAAGAATCCACCATAATTTGACTTATTTAATACAAGGTGATAGTAGTCAATCTTTTGAAATAAAATTAGGCCTATAAATTGATTATAATTATATATTTTGTATATTAAAAATTGTATAATTAATATTTTATATTTTTAAGAATTTAAATTATGGCAAAGAGTTTAGGAGTATGAAATAAGTCTCTTTTATCAAATTATTTCTATTAGCTTGCAAAAGAACAACTTTTTTTAATCTTCTAACAAAAATAATTAATAAAAAAAACCATTCTTGTTTAAATACGTAAAGGTTATATGATCTTTGATTGTAAAAATTATTTTTTAGATTTTACAAGACCAAAGAAATACTAAAATATTAAAAATATAATTTTGACATAATATTGAATAAAATCTATGTATTTTTTCTTGCCATTATATCAAATATATTAGAATTTTCTATAAACTTTAGAATTGTTGTAATAATAAGCTTCAACCTTTTAGTATGTCTTGCAAAAGTAACTCATTTTTTGATTTAATCTTGTTTGAGATATTGTAAATGTAGTGTATATTCAATGGCGAAGTATTATTACTTTTTCAGCAATAGAATATAAAAATGATAGTGCAAAAATGACTCTAAGGATTAATTTTGGTATTTGCTAGCAAACATAGTCACTACTTTATATAATTTATGTGAGTTTGTTGCAATCTTTAACATGAGTGAGAAAAAACAAGGATGACAACTACTTTATAGAAGACCTCAATCTTAAGAAATATTCTTAAATATTTTTGTTAAAACTTTATAATGCAATTTTGGTATAGATTGCAAATTCTACATCCAAGCCAATTAGATATATGGTATGAAGATAATGAGACAAAATTATTGCTACTCAATAGCGATGTAAATTCTATTCTTTATATTATAAAAATTCTTTATTAAACTATCTAAAAGCATGTATAAGTTTTTAGCCAAATTTTTAGTATAACTAAGTAATTTAAGTTTAGCATTGTTTAAAATTATTAAAGATAGAAAATAAGATGTATCACTTCTTATGTTATAATTATATATAAAATTTTTACAAAAGTATTCTAAAATAATTACTTACATTAATAAGCACATAACAATTTTATTGTACAAACAAAAACACACAAAAAACAAGTAATGAAATTTGAGCTTTTGGATTATAATGTAGTGACATATTTACATATGTTTTATTGTATCTTTACATTAAAGTTTAAATGATACTAATAAAAATCCATTCTAAACTAAAAAATTGTTTAATAATTACAAGTATCTTCAAAATAACAATTCTAGCAATATTCACTTTTGTAGATGATAGAAAAGATCTTAGCAACAAATATACAAGTTTCATTCTTTTAAATATATTAGAATTTGCAATTAGTAATTAAAATAATGTTTAATTATAATATACGTTCAAATCAATTTAAAATATAAATAAATAAATATATATATATATATATATATATATATATAAAATTAAAATTCTAATATAATTTATTTTAAATCCAAGTTAGATTTTGTAATAAATTATCTCTAAAAAAATCATATTATACATATAAGTAGTATGCTACTTACTTTTTTATAATTTTGATTATTAAAGTACTTATAAAAAATATTATCAACAAAAGTATATAACATACAAAATAACTTTATGTCATTGTGATATGCATAACAAACACCTATCAATATATCTTGAATAATGTTTATAATTTTATTTTTAAAATTAATATTTACTCCCAAAGTTTTACTATTTCTACCTAACATTATGTCTCACCTACCACATCACCATTGTTGTTGTTGTTTTATGACTTGTTCTACGGTAATTTTGTTTTGATCATTGTCCCAATGAGGCAACCTTTTATATTTGTTGGCAACAAGGTCCAATACTTGTGCCTTTACTACAACTCACTAGGCAAAGGTTTTAGGAGAGCCCAAATTTTTCTTCTAAAATGTCCAAATAAAGTTGCTTTTGAAGTGAAACAAGTCACAAAAAAAATATATATATATATTAATAAATAACAATGGCATTATAACATGTACCACACAATTTTGTGTGTAAAGATTAAAACTCTGAATGGAAATATCAATTCCTTTTTATTTAATTCTATATATATTCCAATAAATGAGACTTAGGTTCAAACTTTTTTTTAAAAACAAACAATGAAGAAAAGAAAATCTTTTGGTAGGTTTACCTTGTCAATCAATATAGTTAGAACACCATGGCTGGTTCTTGTGGATTTCAATACAGCAAGCATAAGACAGATGAATTTCTGGCAATATGTTATAATATCTAATTTATACTTTGTGCTTTGGAAAGCTGTGTTTTTGGAATTGAACCAAGATGAATCCATGTAAAAATCTGGAACTGCCAAAGAGAGCTACGAGAAAATCTCATTGATGTATCTTCAATAAACAACTATTTCAAGGACAGGAAGTAAAAAAATAGTTCACGTTAATTTTAGGAAATGACAACATATGTTGGAATCAAGTTGAATCATTCCAGCCTATGTAGTGTTTTCCACTATATAATGTATCATTCAGGTGTGAAAAGCACTACCATCAAACTGTATGCAACGCTAAATAGACAAACCCCTGGAAAGTGTGAACTGGGTAATTAGAGCACAATTCTGCAAGCATACAGTGCAACATATATTGTCATTTACTTGGGATCTCACATAAGCGAAGAAATTCTACTCGGGCACTATCTAGTTAATTGTACTTCAACAATATTGAAGTGCGGCACTTGGAGATGATTAATGCAATAGCACGGCATGGTTACTGACACAGTCCATAGTATTTACCTACAAACGAAAGTTTCTCTTCCTAAATCCTACCACATCTGAATTCGATCAACCAAAAATAATTACTTACTTGCGCGTTAAAGATAGACGAAACAAACTAAATCTCAGAATTTTCGATGGCTTGTTTTTAACTCAGGGAACAGAATTTTCAGCCAAAATAATTTAGATGCGAGTCTTGAAGCCGTCCAGTCTTCAGCATTTTTGTAGAACTAAGGTTTTCAGTAAAGCCTACCGCGCCATTTTGAAGACCCGCATTGACAAGGACAACCCTTTCCAGGAAGTAGTTTATACCTAAAGTCATATGCAAGCTCCTCCCCCGGTGCAATCTAAGACAAAAAACAAGAACAAGATTCAGAACGCTGCAGTTTGAAGCTGATTCAAGATGAGCTAGAAGATATTAGAACTTGGTCAACTCAAATCGACACACAAAGAAAAGTAGGTCCTTTCTTTAACTATACTGTCGGTTCACTTGATTATGCACAATTTAAACATCCAACGCCTCGCCCGTATCATAATGCCAGTACAGAAGCACAACTTACATCGCGTTTGGCGAAAAAACCAATATGTGCTAATTGACAGTCCAGACTTTCAACAAGAACCTCGTAGTTGATCAAGTTTGGTTCACAACTGCATTCAACAAAACACATTCAGAAGGTTGATTCACATATACAAAGGATCTGCTGTTATCAATGCGTTTCCTAGACTCATTTTACATAAGACTGCATCAATTCGTGACATGCTAAACGGAAAACTTGAGCCATTTCAAGGGTTGAAAGGCGGTTTTGGTGAGCACCAAGTCATGACTCTGATTATTATATCATTATTTGTGAACAAATTTAAAAGGCTATTAGAATAGAACTTGATTTTCTTAAGGGGTATTAAAATAACTCGACAAACTTACAACAACTCACCCATGATTGATAAATCGAGCAACGTTTCCATATTTAGTTGCATCAATTACAAAGGGCTTTGAAATAGACTTTACACCGACTACATCCAGATGTGCATCAATGTTGTACAAATAACTACAACCCACTTGATCATATCTGGTGCATATAAATCCATTAGTACTTCCACGAGGTCCTCTTTGTCAATTCTCTCAAAGACACAAATAAATCATCGAGCACAAGTGCCCTACATAAACACAATTACAAGGAAGTAAGAACCACTAAAATTGACAGCGAAGGTATGAAATCATTTTGGTAGTATCACGTGCTACTGTAACCACAAGGTTGGACAGTATTTGTTGACAATCACCTCTTTCCTCTTTTATTTGCCTCTGAATCGTTGAGGACCTCTCCTACATACTCACACACAAATGTACCCCTTGAAATGGCCTCAGCTGCTCGCACACCCCAGCCCTGCACCAAACCAAACCCGTCACAATAACCCGAACCCCTCAACCCTTTGTCGATCAATCTGGCTCCAGTATTTAGTCCGATTTATTAATATTGAAATTGTTTATCCAATCGCACAGAAACGACTGTAAGCAGAGAACATTACCTTGTGTGGACTTATGAAAACTTCGAGTTTCAAATGAACACCCTTTTGTAGGACACGATTGCGGCACGGATCTTTACACTGACAGCTGGAATTGCACTCATAAACCATATATCCCACCTGCCAAATGCATGCTGATCATAGACAACAAAGGAGAAGCGCATGGGGTCTGCACTAGCTAACATTCAGCATATGTGAATACAAAGGACTGGTATTAGCATCTGAAATTCCAGCCAATGTTGTTCTGAACATGCTACGAAATATGATTCTCACATCAAAAATGAAGTATCAAAGGAAATGAAACTTACATCAAGAATAATGCGGCCGAATTCATCATAAGGAAATTGGCCTCTAATGAATTTCCCATCAATAGTGAAGGCTTCAGTATTATCAGTGTCAAACATGGACATATGGTCGCAGGTGGACGCCGAGCACTCATCTTCAGTGCATGAGCATCCCACTTGAGAGTTCTGTACAACCAATGCCGAATTCGTCCGTCAAAAAAGATACAAACTTCTCCTTATGGTACCTCAGTCCTCGCAAGAGATGCACTCAAACAGACAGGGACACTGCACAAGGGATGGAGACACAAACCTTCGTATCCAGACCTAATGAAGGGTCAAGGTGCCTTTGAGTTATGTACACAAAGTTATTCCAGGGTTAATTGTTTGCTGGAGATGTCAAGCTTCCACCATCCGTACACAACGAACACGTGAAAGGCTTCATTACATCTCCATCCATCACACAACGAATAGGTACTTTCTCCAATCCATTACTTAAGTCTCCAGATGGGAGCACACTGTTTAAAAAAGCATTCTTGCTTGAAGGCAACAGATCTAGTGCACCCACTGCATGACCCTTCCCATCACCTGAATGAACAACACAAGCTCTAAATGGTTTCCTAATGAAAATGCTGTCAACATCTCATTCCCCCCAGTGCGCCAAACCCCACACCGTTCCATCCATACACTGCATGCCACAAGGTGCTCCAAGGCATGCATATGCTAGAGATAACTAGCAGACGATGAAAAGATATCCACCATAGAAAACTAGTGGTCTCAATGATGACACTTATTGGTTGAAATCATTGTGCAAGGTTGTGACCCTTCGAGCAGACCCAATAAATAGATAACCCAGCTCCATAAATAATATAATAAATGACAAAAGCAATTGAGAAATCTGCACATTACCTGCACAAGCATTTGAAGATGATTTTGCAAGTGCACTCCGATCAATTTCCAAACTTGGCACTGGTTGTATTGCACCATAAGTCTTGCAGCCATCCGGGCACAAATATTTGTCTTGGTGCCAACGAATCTCTAATTTTGCTTCACTACAAAGATGTACAGCCTTCACAAATAGCCTTGGTGGCAGATACGCATACCTCTTGCCAAGTTCATTAAAAAACCAATCCTTACAGCAGGTACTGCGAGCAACCTCCAACAACTCTTTGCTGTTGGGACGCGATTCAACAATTCACCTTGTAATGGGCCAATTATTCCATCATTGGTTAGGGTGTAAATCCCTGTCTGACACTCTCCACGGCCATTGGCTATAAATGCCTGCTTGACGGCGGAATGTTCAACTTGATGATGTTGGGCCAAGTCTGGCAACAAAGCGAACCTCATTCCACAAAATCGGCACTTAAACCTATTCGCATCTGTGGTCGTGACACGAGCAGGGGCTGGGGTTAGTGTACCACTAATACCGGCAAGCTTCGCTAATCTTCGTGCACTTTCTGCTTTTCTATCCCTCTTACGAAGAGACCGTTTCTTCTTCTGTTCCTTCAAAACTTGCTTTACGGCTCTCATGCGTTGCAAAATTGCTTCTGCTCCACCTGATCGCTTTTTCATAGAAACAGATCTCCCTCTACTTGCATTTTTGGCTTTAGCTCTTGCACGATATCTCCATTTCTTCCCATTATCATCCCTGTCACCTCCTTTCCCTGTAGGAACAGGATGCCAGTCACCCCTCGTTTCTTCGTGTTTCGTCTTTCTCGTTTGCACAGATGGCATGCCGTTGGTGGGAAACTGATCTTTAACAAGTTCATCCGTTTTGTCTTTATGTTTAGTTCGATGATGGCGTCCCAGGTCCGGAAGAACTGGAAACTTCATTGGACAGTACCGACAACTGTATTTATACGTGTCCTTAGCCGGCATCACGTCAACCCTCTTAGAATCGTTTGCGGTCACCATACTGTTCATTGCATCAAAATTCCTTTTCGTACCAGAGCGCAAAAGCTCCGGACCCCTATGTAAAATTTGTTTGTGTTGTTTGACTTCCCACAATGTATTGAAAGTTTCGCAATAAAAACTACGTTTTTGGCCCATGCGTGGCTTCAGCGTGGATTTCACTCGCCTTGCAAAGTCGGGGTTACTCCACTGATTGTGGTGCTGATCCTCCACATGCTGCCATAAGTGATCAAAGTCCAAGTACTCCTTGTCACACATCAAACACACTGACCAAGCTTGCGAGGACATTGAAACATTTGGATGAGTTTTTTTCAAATGTCTCGTAACACTTGTTTTATTCCTGAACATCGCATTACTCTTGTCACAAATACGACAGAGTAGACATTTTTCAAACAGTCTCGCCTCCCGCTTGTGCTGCTCCTTCCAATGCTTTCCGAGCACACATAACTGCTCAAAGTTCTGACCACATAAAGAACATAAATACCTAGTATCGCGGCAAGCTCCTTTGTCTCCAATCTGCGGAGAAATAAATCAAAACTATCAGAAAGATTTAAAAATAAAAAAAATAAAAAATAAAAACCTGGCTTGAAGCATCCAGTCTTGGAATGTGAATAGATACGACAAGAATGAAGTACTATCAATCACATGATCCTGCAGAGAGTTCTACAAATCATGAAACAAACCTGTACAGGAGACGGTGTCGACTGCCAAGCACTAGCATCATTTGATACTGTTTTCACCTCTGGCTTCCAAAATTCTCCAGAATGAGAACCAGACAAACCAACATCCCAAATAATATTTGAGCTTTTTCTGCTGACTAAACCACCTTCCAACACGATCTTAGCTAGTCTATCCTTTTCTGATGCGAGTATTTTCAGCAACATCTCTCCAGAGAGTAAGTCCTTTGCAAATTCATCAATAATAGAGTCTATCATCTGATTGCACTGTGCTCCATCGTTTCCTTCTGGAAGCACATACTAAAATATCAGTCGCCGCCACAGAATAGTCAATTTCAACGTTCTGCCAGGATCTCAAAGCTTTATAAACAATTTTAATAAAGCAAATGTACATATAGTATAAGTCTTCACCTAGAACGCGACTATTGATCACATCATGGACCGAAGCAAAGAACGGTAAGGGCTAACTGTTATTCAAAAAAGATTAACCCAAATCAAGGTAACACAAAAGGAAAAAAATCGCAAAAGGGTTAAGAGATCCAACAAAAATATCCGGTGAAATGCATACTCTCAACAAGTTTGAATCTATCACAATGCAGCATCCAAGCTTTCAGGATACAACTCCGTTCAGTGGATACAGACCTTCACGCAGGGACAATCCTTCATTCATGTATTGGCAGAGCAGTTCTCGTGCTTTGATAAAGCTCCTCTTTTCCCTCACGCTCATATTAGCAACAAGTCTGCTTAAATTCTTGTCATTGATCGGGTCCGTCGAAAGCCCACTAATTTTAGAACCTCCATTGCCATTAGAAGCTGCACCTTTTAGATGTTTTTGAGTTCGCCGATCAGATAGTTGGGGGTTGAGTTGCTCTATTTTCACCACCGCACCATCATCTTTTACTGGTGTAGCGAAAGTGTTACCTCCTACTTGATCTGGGGTCTTCTCAGCATGATCGGTAGAGTAGTTTTGGACATTCTTCATCGAGTGCGTAGGCAGAGTACCCTGTACAGTAACACCAGCGCACCGCAAATGCTTTGCCATCACAACTTTATCATTTTCTCACTTCAAACCGTCTTTTCTGGCACTCAACAGGAATCTATCACAATCCTCCGACTTAGGCGGTCGGCAATCAGCATGCATTACACAATGATAGCTTCCCTCAACAACAGAATTCGCACAACGTCGGTTCTCTAGCCAATAACGTGCCATGCACAAATTACTGGGCTCCAAAGAAGAATCAGCAACGAAAAGGCTTTTGGACAAGCCTTGATGCTTTTCACAATACATCCCTTTCATTGCCTGCCGAGGGCACCTTCTCTTCTTATTTTTGAGATAAGCTGAGCAACCCCAGGCATCTGATTTAAACTTCCATTTCCAAGTCTTTGACGACGAGTTTAAAAAACCATCGTGGCATAACTTAACACCACTTCCTTGGCCCGTCAACTGCAATTCTGAGGCTACAACTTTGGTTTCAGATGTGTGATCAACAACAAACTCTGATTTTGTAGCATCCACAGAAAAAGCTAGTGTTTGAAAACAAAGAGCAACAAGCTCTGATGCAGCTGGACAATATTCCTGTGCCCAGAACCACATTCTACTTTTTCAGCACTTACATGTTTGTGCTAGAATGTATTAGTGCATCGCCTTGTTAAATCTTGAAGATTGTGTGGAAATTCAATGAGTCGGAAATTGTTTTTAAAACATTTATATGCAACTTCACGTGCTGTTTTACTTGGAGCAGCTATGGTGAAAGACATGAATAAAATAAATAAAATAAATAAATAAAATAAAATAAAATAAAATAAAATAACTGTCAGGTTTGAACCCAAATGCATGAATTATAGTTAAGTGATGCTTAATGAACTCTAAGAAAGTGAATTAGGCACAAACCATGGCAGCAGACGATGAGGGGCCCGCGTCGTTACGCGTCTCAACTTTGACTTGCTTTCTAGTAGTCACGCGTGTAGCAGAAGCCAGATGTTGTGATTGGACACTTCTATCCTTTGGTTTGCGACCACGCTTGGCTCCGGTGTATTGTTTCTCTTGGGCTGGACTTGGAGTTATCGATAAAGAGGAAAAAGGTCTGGACGTCTTGTCAGCTGGCACAGGAATGTCATCCTCAGGTAACGTCAGCTCGTCAAAAGCCGGGCCTTTCCAGTCTGTCCAACCTGGATCAAGCACAGGTTGCTCAGGAGCCTCCCAAAGAGTTGCTGCCTCATCCCAAAGGATAACTCTTATACATTCCTGTCAAAAGTGAAGGGAAAAAAATTCAAATAAAGGACAAATAATAGGAAGTGGGTGTGGATCTCATGCACGAAACTCTATTAGGCCCAATATTACCTTCAATGGTGGACAAATAATAAGGCAATAGCTAAATATGCACTCACTGACACTCAACATAGCAGCAAACAAGTTTATTTTGAACACAACAGCCAGGGATGAAGTGAAAAAAATAATGTGAATCCAAACGGTAAGGTCTAAAAATGTTTCGCATTCTCCTTGTAACGCCTTAAAAAATTATCATTCCATAAAAAGTTTGATGACCTTGACAATGTGATTGACTAACACAACCATTATGCACACGTAAATCAGATCTTCATTTTGGTCTTCTCGTTCTAAACCCATAATTCTACTAAGGAAATTTGGAGTATATGCTGAAACCGATAACCAGTGGATTCACTGGAAACATCTAAGCAAGAACTAAAGACTCTCAGTACGCTTGACACAAAAACAAAAACAAAAACACCAAAAAAAGCCACAAACCTTTGTCAGTTTCTCAACAGCTGCCGCTGTACCAGCTTTAATACATTCTTCTGTCCATGCGCTCAGACGTTTCTTAACCCAAGACTGTCGTACGTAAACTGGCTCAACCACCTGCACACAACTCCATGTAAACTATGCTGCAATATGATTTTACGTTCTTGGAAAACTTGAAATAGCAAGACCTGTGCAAACATCATACTATTCAGACGTACCTAACAGTTATAATCTCTTTCACAAGAATTCAACACACGATGTATCATATAGAATACTGGGGCAGAATGTGGTATCATTTTTATTTTCACGCACATATATGACGAGTAACCATTGATGCAAAATAGTCCAGATCCAGAGTGTGTTCGCCAAAGGGAGGTAGCGCAACTAAAGGTATGTTTTAGACAATCATGAGAAGTGGAAGGGTCAATTTAGTAATTTCAGAGATTTCGTCTTAGGCCTGCACCCTTTCTAGTCGGTTCCTTTTAAAAGACTAAACGCTATCACTAGTTCGTTCCTGAGCGCGTCCAACATCTCTAACTTCTGAAGTATACAAGGTGGGCACATTTATGTCGCAATACCATGAATTGTGCAACAGTGTTACCGCTACGATTGACTTATCCAGGTTAGAGCAAGGGCATGTCGAAAACAAACATTACTGAATAGTGGGTTTAAATGAGGAATGCATCGATAAATCTTTGTTGCATGTTTCTGTGACAATACGCTATGCTATGCATGCCGGTCATACCTCTTTGCTGAGTGCTCCTAACCACTGTACAACTGGTTACACCAACTACGTTCGGCCGAAAGTCCCACAGCCAATATAGAATAACTGCTACTAGGTTTTGTATTTCGATGCAAAGGTTAGTGTGAAATGAAAAAAAATTATAAGAGTTTCTTACTGACTCCATGAAGCATTACAAATCCATTTTGAAGGGAGGAAAAAAAAAAAAAAAAAAAAAAAAAAAAAAAATGGTCAAATGCAACAAAGGGTCATTGAAGTGCTTACAGCATGTATACGAACTAACAGTGACCCCAGTTCTGAGTACTTGGTTGCTTCAGTTGCCTCCCTAGCAAACTCTTTCCAAGCACTTACATATCGTGCTCTTTCAACCACCCCCTGTTCCAGCAAACTAGATATTAGAACCTGCATGAAAATCTGTAAAAAGGGTGTTGGAATGTCAGTATTTTGGTAAAAGTGTAATTCAAGTGACAATTACGTAAGGTGCACGTGGTATACTGAAGAAAATCACCAATATGTGGAGTCGGTCGCTTATATCAAGCATTTCCCACCCCAAACTCAAAAATGTACGTCGTCTTGGTGCCCCGGTATCGACCACCAGACGAAGCCAATCACTATGAAGTCCTGTTACCAGAGGCTCCGGATTTTGGCTGATATCGCATATATTTTGTGCATCTATCCAAATATATGTTCGGTTGGTGAGCAGATAAATGGGAACGTATTCTTTTTTCCTATACGTAGGCATAGCCTTCAAAGTTGCTACTCTGCAGTCTTCCACTCTAACCTGGATGGCTGCCTGCCATTTTCCTCTCCACTGCAATAAGAAAATACCTATATCAGACTTAAAGGAGAACAATATGCAGAATTTTATGATGAAAACGAAGGTAGAAAACTCAGTCATAACTCGGTAACCTGCTTTCATGCTCAATAAATTCATGATGGAACAGGTGAGGAAGGTGATCGACCAAGCATTTCATTGTATAGAGTATGCACTATTATATAATACTCGCGAGACAAAATTCACAACTTAAATTTATCGGCGGCAACCTTGATGCTTCCTCTAACACTGAAAGTAAAGAAATGTTAACTCGTAACGCTTAAATACAGCTCGTACCTTTATCCACACAGCCTTCCCAGATTCCTGATGCTTTAAGCTAGTATGGTCCTTCTTGGACGAGGCGTCCTTCTGGAGGGAATTAACAGCAAGCTCCAAAACTTGAGCATTCTCAAGAGTAACCAAAGCAGGCTCCAAGGTCACAGAGCAAGCAGTGTTCTCTGGAGGAGTAGCTAGAACAGGGACCAGGGGTTTAAGGGGTACAGAATCCTGTTCAAGAGAAACAGGCTCTTGTGTCCTAGGAGCAACAATACCAGAGAGTTCCTGTGTGACATGATCAATCGTTGAGCTGCCAAGTTCATGCCCATTTTCTAAAGCGATAACCATGCTCATCAGCGGCAAAACCTCTTTCCCTACTCCAGCCCCGTGATTCGAGTCAACCTCATGTCTGTTGTGCGTTCCATAAGCAACAGGAAAGACCACACGATCCTGGACTGATTCCAGAGAAGCTTCAGTTTGCAACCCAGCCCCTTGTAAAAAGTTAAGTTGGTCATCAGTGGCAGGTAATGCGAAATTACCCACCAGATGATCATCAAGGTTATGTTCAAAGGCCATCAACTCCTCCTGCTCTTCCACAGTGAAATTGGATTCGCCTCCCGCCTCGGGGATATCAAATAAGAGCTTGAGCAGAGACATGGTGTCAGCCTCTTCAAATCCCAAGCTCACCAGTCCCCACTCTAACTTATGCCCTAACTCTTCTCATACCCCCAATGCAGGTGCAAACTCTGCACCTCCACGACAATTCTCTCTACGAAAACCTCACATCAGACACTCGAATCCACTGCTCACGCCATCTTCCACCACTGCATCACTCTCCCACCTAAATACCCGTCCTCTTTCACAACAGAAAAGAAACAATCAAAACAATAGTAATTAAGATCGATCAATGCCACCGTGCCTCCCTCCCCGCTCACCACATCGCCGAGTTAATTGCTCGCCCCATTTTCATCTCCAAATTATGCAGGTGAGGAAGGAGAGACATCTTGCGAACATCGTCTCACCGCTCCAAGGCTTTCGCCCATGCATCAGAAAACCATGTGGAAGGAAAAAAAAGAAAAACTACAGGCGTTGGAAGACAGCAACGAATACGCTGTTTCGATTTGATAGTCTACCACAAACCTGCGCCCACGAGCGATTGCATCGACATGGGATGCAGTAGAAAACCCTAGCAAGTATTCTCAACCATCACTGGGACCTCCGTGTCAAGGGTGAGCTTCACAACTGGTGACGGAGGAAGAGTCCCGGGTTGGCGCACTGGACTCAGAAGCTGGACTCATTTGAGTTCGTCTTGCTTTGGCGGGTATCTAAATCCTGGGATCCGGTTCTCTGTCGCATGCTACCGGGTATTTTCACTTTTGCTTCTGATCCGGGCTTCAACTCGGGTCTCAGCGCCACGTTCCCAAAAAGTTGATGCGGTTCCCAAAAGTTTGATGTTCTCCTTGTCATGATTGGTATCACTTCATGGTTTTTTGCCTCAATAGTTTGCTACAATGCTCAAAATTCTTGTTGGCTTTTTTCTGGAATACATATTACTATTGCATACAAAAAAAATTAAAAATACAATAACTAAACCAAATGCCACCCATGTGAAGAAATTTTTTGAATGCTTCATTGTTGGTTTGAAAATGACATTATCTCTTAAAGATAAAAAAATAATCACAAGGGAACATTGAAAATCCTTTAAGGAAAACTGAAAATCCATTTTCGTTTTCATCAAGACAAGACTAGCAGAAATAAAACACGTGCTTCCAACATACTTCTCAACATTTTGATTGAATTTAAAGCATTTCCAACACTTTTTCTTTTTTTTTTTTTCCTCAAAGTTCGAAACAAAAACAGAATTGAAAGCTTCCATAAATAGCAATTGTGATAAAATTTCCAGGAAAAGAAGTTAATTTTTCCAAAATTCAAATCATGATTGATGTTTGAGAAGCATTTAGTGTGAAAAGATTCGAGAACTTTCGGGGTCAAAATATTTCATTTTTTGCGCTTCAATTATATTTCATTAAAAATTAAAAACTTCAGTCTTTTAATGCACTAATATTCAGTGGTTTCGATGAATTATACTAACCAGGTAATAATTTTCAACTAAATAGTAGGATTTTTCAACCTGGAATTTGCAATAATTTTTTTTTGTCTAGTGATACAATTTGCATTGTTCAATAAATCCTGATTAATCCCCCTCAGGATGATATAACATACGCTTGTCAAAAACTTCAGTGCGACTGATTGAGCAAAATATCCATTTTATTTCTTTAAGCAACAACGCCAAGTATTCCAAAAGTATTCCAAAAAGCTCTCTAGTTGGAGACGGTCTGACACAGATGTCAACTCGGCATGCAGCCAAGTAAGCTTCCATGTCATCAGCTGACTTGGCGAAATACCCATCCAGGTCACAGCATTGCCGACACTGAAGGTGCATCGGCGAATGCCATCACCGATCACGTTGATTTCGAACCCGATTTAGTGCTGTCGCATTATTGTAGCCGATTCTGTGTCTCCTCCGACTTCAATCCCTCGCTTCATTTTGGCTCATTATCATTAAGATTGCAGCTCTGCACAGCTTTTCCCCGAGACTCACTAAGAATGGGAAAAAGTCGCGTTGCTGATGGTTCCGAGGGTTGCAAGGTATTCCGAGTAATTTTTTGATGTCACGATTGGATAGGCCGCAAACTTGATCGTCACTAGCCTCCAGACATTTTCGTGAACCCGATCTGCCTGATTGTTTGCAACAGTTAAGAGAATAATAATGCCTCGGTGTGCAGTTGTCTATTGGTTCGGAATCTGAAGTAGAAAATTTCAATATTCGATCCATGAAAACAGCCACCGTCGGTGAGAGTTCTGACAGCCCAGTAAGCTTTGAACAAAGGATGACTGCTATTAAGGTACAAGACCCATTTCTGATAACTTAAGCATTTCATTATGTTCAGTGTAAAAATAAAAATAAATAAAAACAAAAACACTCATGTAAGAAAATAGAAATGAGGAGGTTCCAAGTGTTTTTACACAATTTGGCTCAAAAACATAATTTATATAAATATTTTAGCACAAGATTCTCTTCAATCCATTTTTGACATATAGGTCAACCTAATTCTGATCAGTGGTGGGTTACAAAATCAATAATTCAACTTTTACAAACTAAGAAGTGTGGCACATTTTAACAAATCTACACAATTCTTTATTATTTTGGTATAACACAACACACTTACATAATTTATTTTTATTTTTGTTTTTAAAATGTATAGTAGAATGCATCTAAACAACCTATTTTCTATCTTGATGCAACGAAATATATTTATGCATAATATAATATATTCTTACACATTGTAATTCTTGCACATACATTATGTCTAAAGAAACTCAAATTCAACATCTTTCTTAGGATAAACCCTTTCCTTCTATATGCACTTATTAGTGATGTATTTCCTAATTAGCTTGTTTAAGAAACTAAGTCAATTATACTTAATTATTTTGTTTTTTTAATTTTTCTTTTCTTTTGAAGGCTATCTTTATGCAAATAACAAATAAAATCTTCTGAATTCTATCATATAAAATATTGAAATGAAGTGAAATTAGTGTTATCAAATCCACTCACATTTACCTCATAGCTTTTTATTCTTTTTCTTTGTACTTAAAAAGATAAGGTGAGAGAATACAATTTTTAAATTGTTTGATTGTTTGAAATTTGAAAAGCCTCATTAAATTGACTTTATACTTAGAAAAGTAAGTCTAAAGGTTCTAAGAGGAAAAGATGAAGTTGAATGTTGTTCTTTTTTTTTACATGACTTAAATAGTGTTGTTTCCCAAAATTACTATTGGGTCTATTTCAAGAGATTGTTTTTGGGAACAATAGAAAAAGCCATGCCAAAAAATACTTCATAATTCAAACTTCATAATTTTTATTTTATTTTATTTTATTTTTTGTATTCTTCAAACTTTTTAGATGTATTTAGACTTGCAATAAAAAAGATAAAAACTCACATATTTAGACTCACATATTTAGACTTGCAATAAAAAAATAAAAATAAAATTGATCCATTTCTTTATGTCTTTTCACTTTATTCTCTATCCAAAGGCCAAGGCATCCAAAGGACTTTTTTTTTTTTCACTAAACAAAGAATCTTGATAAAACTTCCAAACCATAACCTTTTAAACTGGGCTTCTAAATGTAAAGTCCCCTTGAAAAAAATTGATGTCTGTATTTTGCAAATGATATGACCTCAAGAATGTTGCATGGTTCCAATAATGTCCCAATAATGTGTAATGTACACAATGTGATCTTCCTTCAAGCAGTATGATAACGTGTGCTGGAATAAAACGTAGAGAGAGCTCAAGCAATATCCACATGGAAGAGAGAGAATGCTTGTTAAATTTGATTAACAATGATCAGTAAATGTTATCTCGCAGTGAATCCATGTAATTTATTGTCCTCTGCCCATTCAACTCACACCAAGCCTACTTGTAAGATTTTACATTTTTTCATGGCAGACAAGTACACCCCCATTCTGTTCCAGAATCAATAAATAAATAAAACCATACCCACACAAAAAGCAAGAGTGGGGACTAAGCTAATAATAAAATGTGAAAAAGTTTAAGATTGAGATTAAGATTGAGGGGCACTCCTTCAGTGGAAGACTTTTGCTGCACTCAGTCCCTGTTTCACTTAAAAGAGTTCTCAAATATTTACTGAAGTGATCGATACAAAAAAAGTGTAAGAATCAAAAACATTGCTACTTTTGTACCATCAAGTTTAACATCTAAAGAAGAAAAAGAAAAAGAAATTCAGAAGAGCCTACTGTTGATTACACTGGACGCGAGGTCCTTCATCCTCAAGCTTTGTCTCTTCTTGTTGCTCCTCCTCCTTTCTCATCTTGTCCTCAATGTTTACATCGATCATAGTTGTTTCCTCACACTCGTCTAATTCCATGTCCGTGAACATCACAGCTGCTCTGGGTGGTAGAATATCCTCAATTGCATCGCATCGATCCATTGTCAGTGACCCGGACTTGGGGAAGTCCACAGTGAAGTGCAAGTATAACCTACCCTTCTCAAAAGGTCTTTGATAGTGCGGCATACCCTCGTCGTTGATAGCCTTAAATTGACCTGCGTGCCATGAAGACAAAAACAAGTCCATCAACCAACTCACCAGTGAGGAACCTCAATTTGGTCAGTGAAAATCCATCCGTGATTAATGAGACTCCACATCACATATTGCAACCCACAAGACCCTCATCGCCACTTTCAATACAAGTACATCCTCGTTCCTGTAAATCAGTACCTGGCTTCACAATTTCACCGGGTTTTGATTTGATCAGAAGCTGCCTTCCATCCAAGTGTGTCAGAGAAAACTGGAAACCGCACAAAGCTTCTGTCAGGCTCAGTGTGCGCTCCAGAAACAGGTCGTCTCCTTTCCTTTTGAACTCCGGATGCTCCTTCAGTTGTAAAACGAACACAACATCTTCTGTTGCTTTCTTGTGCTATATCCAACACAACAAAGACAATCACGTGTCACCATTGCATGTTCGCAATGCAATGCCCCTAACACGCGTATCGTCAACTTCTCCTACACATAAAACTCCCATCAACATAACTTACTCCCACCTTCTCCAGAGTCAAACATTACATTCAACCCCACATAGCCGCAAATACATCCTACAGCATTACATACCGCCTCGTTATACCCGCCTTGCAACGTAATCTTCTGCCCATGCTTCATGCCCTTGTCCACAACTACCTCCCACACTTTCTTCTCGTGCAACAGCTTCTGACCCTTGCACTGTCCACATTTGTCCTCCTCTCTGATAGTCTCTCCTGAGCCTCCGCAGCCAGAGCAAACACTCTGTATCTGCTGAATCATATTGGGACCCAGCTGGCGTATCAAATTCGTCCTGCCTGAACCTAGACACTCTGCGCACCGACTGGATGAGCCGGTCTTCGATCCCGTTCTGCAGGATTAAAAGCGAATTTTTTTTGATAAACAAACTAGATGGCTGTGGCCAATGAAATTGAATTAAGCCTTCAAACAATGGGTACTAAACCAGTCGCACACATGCGGATGCAGAAATATGAGTCTGAACTGTAAACCTACTAGTAAACGCTGTGTCGTTAGTCGAAACCCTAAAAGGATGTTGCATTGAATAAAATATGACTCTAAGTATGGACTTGCACGGGTAGGGACTTTGTTTCTTCAGTGAATGTTCCTTAGTTTATGGTGAAATCCTCATTCATCAGCCAATAATCTAAAACCTCTGACATGAACTTCTTACAAACATGTCGACTTGTTCTGATTTTGAATTTGAGTGGAAATTTTGAGGTTAGACAGAAGAAACGAGCGAAAATTACAGCAGGTTTTAGGTGACCTCACGACAGAAGCTTACGGATTTTCTGAAGGACACCACGGAACCGTACTCAATTTCTTCAAACTAATCAAGAGCAACCTATACTTCTAAGAATTGAAATCACAATCTTACAAATCATCACAAAGTTCAAAGTATCCGAGCAACTAAGAGCAGATTGGTACTAATCATCCCACTAGAATAACGATCAGCACTACCAGATCACACGTCAGACTCAGTAATCACATTGACTTGATTACCGGTAAGCACCGGCAGGTTTACATGCTCATCCTTGACCTCCCAATTATGGAATTCAACGAAGCATAAATAAAAATTACAAGCCTTACCCTTTACAGTTCCTGCAAACAACATTTCTCGATGTATTGACCTTCTTTGTTGCTCCATTATAAAGATCTTCCAATGTTACCTTCAAGGGATGTGAAGTCTTCTCCACATGTTCTTCTTTCTTCTGCCGCCTGAAATCCCTGCTACTTCCGCAGCCTGCTGAAAGCGAATTTGAATGAAATTGACCATAAACCAGATGTTCTTAAAACTTCCATGCAGTAGTTCACCGAAAATTCCAAAACGATCATACCTCCGAAAGGATTACCGCCGGCGCCGCCAAATAACGAGTCAAGGATGTCAAACGGATTGAGTCCAGCATCTCCTGAACCAGCTCCCTCTTTAAGAGCGTCTTCTCCATATTTATCATATATTTCTCGTTTCTTGGGATCACTAAGTATTTGGAATGCATGAGCAAGTTCCTTGAACTGCAGAGAGAAAGCTACGTCTTAGTTCATCTATAACAACATCTCACATCTGCACCTTCTGTGCTGCACGTCGACAATCCCAAACGGCTAAAACTCAAGTCCTACTCAGAATCAAATAGAGCGTAGCCCTACCTTCTCTGGATCTCCACCTTTGTCAGGATGGTTCTTAATTGCAGCCTTCCTGTACGCCTTCTTAAGCTCATCCGGCGATGCGCCCTTACCCACCCCAAGGACAGCATAATATTTTGAGTTGTCACTTTTCTTCGTAGGTATACGTTGGAACATGACTACTAATTTTCTTCACTATTGCTCACCAGCAAGTGAGATCTTTATCCAAGTACCCCACCAGAACCCAACTCTGTTTGAATCTTCTACTAAAGTCTTATCACAGACACCGCTCCTCCAACGCCCAAAGCAAGCGACTATCCGGATTAGCAGCAAAGAGCTGAGGCTAAAAGCACCAAAAATCAGACACCTCAAGCGAAACCAACGATCGATCAAGGATTCACGACCGAAACAGCGCTTTGCAGACGCAACCTTCGCAAGAGAACATATCTTCTCCGACAGGGGAAAACTTAGAGCAACTTTTCTAAGACTAAAAATACGAAACGCAGACATCAACCCAAATTCAACCCATTTTAACAATTTTATTAGCTTTTTCTCAGACAACGGTAGACCACCGCAGGAGCTGAGAGCATCGCTCCCGAGGACAAGGATCACCTGGCCCCCCCTTTCATGATTGCAGACACATTGTTCCAACCCATCCTCACCGTGTGTCTGATCGGTCACGATAGTACCGACAAACAGAGAGAGAGACCTCATAACCTGCAACCTTCGCAACAAGCTGCAGGTTTTCGGCTAACAATCCACCCTACTCCTACTCCTACTGATGCTACATGAGAGTCTGTTTTCTAGACATGGCCCACCTTAGTAGAATATTGTGTCCATTCACAGACCATTGCCGCAAGATTGCAAAGGTTTGTTCTGACCGTTTACCGGAACGAGTGTCTGTATCGGCCATGGATCTGACAAGCCAATGATTTTGGTGGTAAACTGTATAACCAGTGAGTGGTGTCCATTTGCATAACTTATGTGGCTTTACTAATTCTGTGTTGTGTTGTGGAGAAGATGTGCTATTTGTGGCATATATCTTTCTGGAGGAATTGGGTCCTGAGTCGTATTTCCTGCAGGTTTTGCTGCTTTTGGAGGTTGAAGGAATTGTCAACTTACTCGACGTACACTTCCTCCGAAGTCTAAATAATCTGGAGCATTTTCCACTACAACTTCGAATCCATGACTTGGTCAAGTTGAGTAGACCTTTTTGGGCATGGATGTGGGGCGGTTTGGAAGAAGTTTAGTTCCCATTGTTGAACTTCTTTTTATTTTGATTGTACAAAAAAGAATCTTTAATTTTTTTTTTTTTTTTTGTTTTTTGTTTTTTTCAAAATTTTTCAAATTTTTTATGTATTGGGCTTTTTTTGAAGAGCAATCTTTCTATTAGGATATTATCTTTAAAATGAAAAAGAAAGAATCAAATTAGATGAGATTATAGAATTAACAAGTTTTATGTTAAAAGAATCAAAGTAGAATGTCTAAGATACTTTCATAATTTATATTACTTAGAAAAAGTTACAAAGGTAGTTGTTGGTTAATTTGAAATAAAAATATATGATATATATTATTATTATGGCTAATATAATTTTTTCTATTAGAATCAATTTATGGCAAAATGTCATATTAACATAATTATATATTGCTTAATCAAAACTATCAATGTTTATTTGATTTTTTAAAATAAATTTTAAATCATAATATATATATATATATATATATATATATATTAATCTTAGAATTTTCAAATATTTTATTTGTAACTTAAAGATCTTACTACAATTGTAAAGATTTTTATATTAGTATAAATTTTTTAATTATTCATGTTAACAAATGTTGCATCCAACTTCTTTAGGTTCATGAATTTTTTAAAATAAAGTTTTTGAATGCATATAAGATAATTAAAGCTTAATAGAACCACCTCTAATTCTTTATACAAATTCATATCTAACATTGTCATTAAAATCAATTTTATAAATGTCTTATATATATAAATATATATATATATATATATATATATATTATTTTTAAAATTTTAACTTTATTTATTTATTTATTTATTTTTTATGTTTGATGATTTTTTTAAGTCCATAGTCATTTCTTTTAAATCCACATATTTGGTAGAAATCAATATTCTTAAGTTTTTCATGATATCAAATATTGCATCTAACTTCATTAAGTTGGTGCAATTAACAAAATAAAGTTCATGAAGACATGTGAGGTGATTAAAGCTTCTTGGCAATATTTCTTATTGCTCACATCTATCTACATCTAAGACCTTCAATAATATCAATGCTTAAAATGTCTTGTATAAAGTCTTAATCTTCTTATATTTTTATTATTATTTTTATCTTTAATAATTTAATTAATTTTGATAGTATTTCTTCTAAATTCACATATTAATTAATTAATAACTTTGTTAAATCCTTCATGCCATCAAATGTTGATTCTAATTTCTCAAAGTTGATGCAATTTAAAAATAAAGCTCTTAAATGTGTATAAGGTGATAGAAGCTTCTTAGCACTAGCTCTAATTACTCACACCCAACTATCAAAAACATGAACCTCAAAGAATTAAAATGCCAATATACTCTTGCCTCCATATATACTCTTAACTAAGAACTATGTGGCAATGTCTTATAAGACCTCCAAAATGTATTTATTTTGTAAGATACATATCTTAACTTGCAAAGCAAGTTTTCTGTATGTGTGTTATATAGTTAGCTTGTTCCGCAAGCTACCAATATGTGGTTAACTTGTTAACCAAGTTTCTAACCTACCAATCAACTACAAATATATGTAAAATCAAAGTAGTATCTATGAAGCTTCTAAGAAGTATCTCTAAAAAATACTATAAAATAAATCTACTTTAATCTACTTCTACTTAATCATATAAGTAAATATTAGAGTAAATGTTAGGGACATAGTCCTTAGAACCTTCTAGAGAAAAGTTTCTAGAACCTTCTAGAAGTAAGTCTCTGGAACCTTCTAGAAGCATCTTAGTTGGTAGAAGTTGCTTGAGAAGCTTCCTAAATAGGAGTATATATTAGAATCGAGGCTGAAGAGTTCTTTAGTCTCGACAACACATCTCTTGGAGCTCTAGCTTACCTCTCTGATGTTGTTCTTGTATTCATCTGATTAATCTAGTTCTTGCCAATTCTTCTTGAACTTCTTATTAGATCTCGAGCCTTTATTTTTGTGTCCGTGACAGTTTGTCAAGACTGCACTCACCTCAGATATCAGAGCTAGTTTCTTCCTCATTAGAGTGTGGATTATCCCTCTGCTTGGAAGTGTACTAGCATTTTAGAGGTTGCGGATTACCTTCCTCTAAATTGATACTTCTTTTGTTACAATATTGGAGTCTTATTCTTCTTGGAGAGAGTGGATTACCCCTTTTTTTGAAGCTCTTAAGGCATTTTAGAGGTTGTGGAGTACCCTCCTCTAAACCAATATTGTCTTCTTGTAGAATCATTTCTGTTCTTCTCTTAGAATGGCCGGGGGCCAAAACATTAGTATGACGAAAAGTTCGGAGTCCAAGTTGGATGCTATCATGAATGCCCTCACTACGTTATCGTAAAGAACTGCAGAGATTGAAGGAGTCGTGGCAAGGCTTCATAATGATGGAGCATCTGAGATGGCACAATCTAGGTTGCACCAGCCTCAAACTTCTGCACTTGGAGAAGCAACTTTGCCTCAGGTTCGATAAGTACCGCTGGTTCTACAACATAAGGAGCCCCGAGTTAGCCTTCAGGACAAGTTCGATGGTACGCGTTCCAAGTTTCAAGGATTCATCAACCAAATCAGGTTGATAATAGTTTTACAGCCCGAACGCTATCCAACGGAGGAGTCACGTGTTGGGCTTGTTGGAACCTTATTTACAGGGCAAACTCTATCATGGTTTGTTCCTTTATTTGAGAAATGATCGTCCATACTAAACAACCTTGAAACTTTTTTGGAAGCATTTGTAGAAGCATTTGGTGAATACGTCAAGGTTCAATGGGCTACAACAAAAATCCGGTCACTATGACAAGGGATGTGCTCTACATCAGTCTATGCATCAGACTTCAAGAAATTAGCATGCGACATCAATTAGAACGAAGAAGCATTGATGAGTCAATTCTATTGGGGTTTAAGGGACGATGTGAAGGATTTACTATTAACTCTTCCTGGTCCGCAAACACTCAACGAAGCTATTAGCTAAGCTGTGAAGTGTGATAATTGCCTATTTCAACGCCGACAAGATCAACGTTCAAGACAACATATAATTCGCCACGTCTCAACTATTTTGGCAAGCAGCATGAATTCACATTCAGAGGTAGAAGACATGCAAATTGATGCGGTACGTGTCAAATCCCTTACTCTAGAAGAAAAAAAGCGGAGTATGGACAAAGGTCTATGCTTGTATTGCGGTGAAGAAGGCCACAAAGTTGGAAACTGCCCTAAGAAGCAAAATTGATGTATTGTCAAGACTAGGAGTGCATTTGTTCAGGAAAACGAGGATGCCCAACCACAATAGGAACCGTGCAGCTAGACAGTGAAATATCGCAACAACAACTAGGTTCCTTTCTTTCCGCTCAACCTGCCCTTTGCTTTACAATCCCTTTGCTTATTGGCCCTCAGAAACTAAAAACCTTAGTATTATTAGATTCAAGAGCATCTGCTTGTTTCTTAGACGAAGAACTTGTGAAGCGTCATAAGATCCCTTTAATACAAAAATCCAAACCTGTTCACATTGAGGTCATAGATGGGCGACCTTTATTGTCTAGTAGTGTCACTCATGAATCAAAACCTATAGAAGTGATGTTTAAGGACCATAGTAGTCATATTATTTTCAATATTATTAGAACCCCATCAAATCCTATTATTCTTGGTCTTTCCTGGTTGGAAAAGTATAACCCATCCATAGATTGGAAGTTGGAGAAGATGACGTTTTCCACAAAACCATCCTAGAGCAAGCCTAGTAGAAAACCCCGAATAGAGAAATCCTTATTCATTAGAGCAAGAGCGTTTATAAGATCATCCAAGGAAGGCACACCATTTGTCATTTATGCGACTCCAACTACCGGAGAGAAGATCTCGACAACAAATATACTAGAGCAATATAAGGATTTTAAAGACGTATTTCAAAAGAAAAATGTCGACATCCTATCGAAACACCGACCATATGATTGCGCCATAGACTTACAAGAAGGAGCACAACCGCCTTTTGACCCAATCTACAATCTATCGCAGACGGAGTTGGCAGAATTGCGAAAGTACATCGATGAGAATCTAGCTAAGTACTTCATTTATCATTCAAAATCGTCAGTTGGAGCACCCATCTTATTTGTGAAGAAGAAAGATGGCTTGTTGCGGACGTTGTTGAAGCTAGAACAATTTTGGCTTTGCGCTACTATTGTGCCAATTGATGCTGACTTCCTGAATCAGGTATGTACCGTGACCATTGAAGATTCAGTAGCCATTGATATCAAGCAGCGTGCCAATGATGACAAGTTCAAGGTGGAGGGAGATCTTTTATATTTTGAAGAGCGGTTGTATATCCCAAAGGGACCAGCACGACTCCGAGTTCTTCAATCTTGCCATGAAATTTCAGCTGCGGGACATTTTGGATTCAACAAGACCTTGGAGCTTATTTCTCGAGATTTTTAGTGGCCCCAAATGTGGAAGGATGTGAAAGATTTTGTCCTCTTCTGCGACATCTATTCAAGATCCAAGAATCCTCGCCATCACCCTTATGGACTCCTACAGCCATTGTCGATTCCACGTGGACCATGGTCTTCAGTTTCCATGGACTTCATCACGGACCTGCTATCATCGAACTCATTTGACAGCATCTTTGTCGTGGTAGATCGGCTTACAAAGATGGCGCACTTTGTCCCTTGCAAGAAGACATCGTCCAGTGAAGTCACTGCAAGACTCTTTCTCGATAATATGTATCGATATCATTGACTATCAGATGTTATTGTATCAGATCGAGGAACCCACTTCGTATCAAAGTTTTGGAGATCTCTCTTTGAGATACTGAAGGTGGATATCAAGCTTTCTTCGGCTTTTCATCCTCAAACTGACGGCCAAATGGAACGGGTGAACTAAGTCTTAAAACAATACTTACGATGCAGTATCAACTATCGGCAAGATGATTGGACCACAAAACCGTCGCTAGTCGAGTTTACATATAACAACACCCTCCATGCGTCGACTCAATACATACCATTCTTTTCCAACTATGGATATCATCCGAAGTTTGATTTATTCAGTCCGTCAACAAATAACAATCCAGCAACTAAAGGATTTGCGAAACAACTATCAAAGCTTCAAAATACATTGAAGCTTCAATTACAATCCGCTCAAGAATCCTACAAGGCATCTGCAGATAGATTTCAGAATCAAGCACCTACTTTCAAAATTGGAGATAAAGCATGGCTTCTTTGACAGAATATCAAAACCAAGTGACTATATGATAAGTTGGACTATCGAAGATTGGGACCATTTATCATTCAGAAGCAAATCAATCCAGTGGCATACCGTCTGGAATTATCGGCTTCTATGAAGGTACATCTAGTCTTTCATGTTGCTCTGTTGGAGCCTTATTGAGAGTCGTCTTTTCCTGAAAGAGTGTAATGTCCACCACCTAGTATTGAGATCGAGAACCATGAGGAATACGAGGTTGAAAAGATGCTGGATTCACGGCGAAGGTGGGGCAAGTTGGAGTATTTTGTTCATTGGTACGGCTACGACATTAATGAGCAAACGTGGGAGCTAGCTGAAAATCTCGCCAATACGCCGCAAAAAGTACAAGAGTTTCATCAACAACATTCTCATAAACCTAAGCCGGTTTGACAATAGCTTCCTTTTGAAGCTTGCTCATCCAGGAATATAAGGAAGGAAGAGAGCACCACCAAAATTCATAGTTGATGTAGTTATTTTTTCCAAGATAAAGTAGAAGTTTTTCAGTAGCCATAGTTTGGTCTTCTGATATGGATAGCCAAGAGATAGATACTATGCCAGTCAGATTATCTCAACCAACTAGCTCACGAAGGCGACCCCGAGATAAAGAATTACCTATACCATGACGACGACAGAAGATATCGAGTAATCAATCATTGGTGATTATATTTGAGTTCGAGCCTGCTTACGATGGTTAGCCAGAAGGCGTGTTTGCAGGATAATTTCACAATGAGGACACTGAAGTTCATGCTTGGTCAAAAGTCAAAGGCGTGGGCCACTACCGTTGGTCTCAAGGGCCAATGAACTACTTCCTTCATGAACAATAGTTGGAGTTCTTAGCAGACGTTATGAGACAGATCTTCATTTTCTTGCATTGATACTGATTAACAACAACATTGCTTCTCAGAGACCTCGAAGCTAAAGGAGGGAGTGATGTTAGGAACATAGTCCTTAGAACCTTCTAAAAGCAAATCTTTGGAACCTTCTAGAAGCTTCCTAGTTGATAGAAGATGTTAGGGACATAGTCCTTAGAACCTTCTAGAGACAAGTTTCTAGAACCTTCTAGAAGTAAGTCTCTGGAACCTTCTAGAAGCTTCCTAGTTGGTAGAAGTTGCTTGAGAAGCTTCCTAAATAAGAGTATATTTTGGAATCGAGGCTGAAGAGTTCTTCAGTCTCGACAACACATCTCTTGGAGCTCTAGCTTACCTCTCTAGTGTTGTTCTTATATTCATCTGATTAATCTAGTTCTTGCTAGTTCTTCTTGAACTTCTTGTTAGATCTCGAGCCTGTATTTTTGTGTCCGTGATAGTAAATATGTATGTCCGTGACACTTACTCATATCTAAATTATTTAATATTTTTAATACTTTAAATTTCTTTTATGCTATCTGTCTTTTATCATTTTGTAAAATTTAACTTTTTAATCTTTAATAACTTAATGAATTTAAAGCATATCTTTTAAATTTATACATCTCCAAAGCTGTAAATTTTTAATTTGAAAAAAAATATTTTTATATTTATTTAGAAATAATTATATTATTTTTTAAATAAATTAAATATTTAAATATTTAAATTAAATTGGATGTTATCTATATATATATATATATAAAATAAAAATTAAAAGATAGATATTAAAAAAATTAACTTTTATGATAATAAATAATTAAAAATAATTTCTATGTTATACAAAATAAATGATTTTTACATCTATAATACTTAATAATATAATTTCATAGTGTCATGGACGTATATATTTACTATTATTAAATAGAAATAGGTAAAAATAAATTTCTTTTATAATTTATTCTAAATAAGCTTTTTAGAAGCTTCATAGATGTTATTTTAACTTTATATGTGTTTATAGTTGATTGATAGGTTAGAAACTTGATTAAAAAATTAATCACATATTGTTAGCTTGTAGAACAAGTTAATTATATGGCATATATATAAAAAACTTGCCTTGCAAGTTAAGATATATATCTTGCAAAGTCAACTTATTTTGGAGATCCTATAAGATATTGCCACATAGCTCTTGGTTAAGAGTATATATAGAGGCAACAGTGAAACATTCTTCACTCTTATCAATACCTTTCAAGTCTCTAGTCTTGTTTCAAGACTTTTTAGTCTTCTTGTCTTTGGCAAAAGCCATTCTAGTTTAATACTATATCATCTTTGAGTTATTTTTTAGTCTTTTTGAGTGTCACAAGAGTGTATTGATATTTTAGTTTATTGAGATTCATGTCTTTGATAATTTGATAAGAATGCTTATCTAATATTAGAAGTAAGTAGATTATTACACTTTTATTATTGTATTTTAAAGATTGTAGATTATCTACATTTAAAAGAATTATTTGATATTCTAAGACATATATATATATATTTTTTTAAACAAAGCAGATTATCTCTCTTTGTAGAAATTTTAATTTGATATTAGAGATTTTTGACAACCTTCATTTAATTTAACTTGTAGATTTCTTAAGTTATTTGAAATAGAAAGAAAAATCATGGATGTTATACTTGGTAGAAAAGAGAATAGATTTGCAACTATTATAGATCTTTACGAACTTATTAACATTTTTAGAATAAAAATTTTACGCATGACCAATGCCAACCATCGAAATACTAATCTTATGCCTATAGAAGAAGTTCAAATCTTACAACAAGAAATTGTATAGTTAAAAGAAACAAGTAAATTGATCTCACAACCAAATCTAAGAAGTTTTGCTTTTATAAGTACGATGGGAATATAAATTAATATGTTGGATAGGTTTGATGGAACAAAATCAAATTTTTGAAGATTTTTGCAACAAATCAAGCTCTATTTAAAGTTGCATTCCTTTCAATATTCTGATGGATTTACTCAAGTTGGATTCATAGCCACATTTCTATTTGGAATTACTTTTTCTTGATTTGTACTTTTAATGGAAGAAGATTTGTGACTCTTTTATGATTTGAATTCATTTTTAGTAGTATTTATGGCTATATTTGGAAAAAAATAATTAAAAAAGAGTAGAAGACACTAAGTTCTTATCTTTATGTTAAAAATCATGGTCAGCCACCATATATGCTGCTAAATTCTAAAATATTGCTTACAATATGGACTAGAATGACAAAGTACTTATCAATCAATTTTAACATAGATTAAACGATAATGTCAAAAATTTATTATTGACAATGCCAAAAGAAGAATCTTTAAAAAAATTTATTACTTAAGCCATTCCATGCAACAATTGATTATTTGAAAGACGCCAAGAATAAGACTTGGTAGGAGAAGAACAAATCAAGTCATGAAGGTAGTTTCTATGTTTTCAAAAACTTATTCATTAAGGCCCAAATCAATTCAGATTAATACAATATTTTTTAAACTCTTCACGAAGCAAGAAAAATTTTGACATCATCACGAGGATTTATTCTTATATTGTAGAAAAGCTAAGCAGACTACTCAACATTATCCAAAGAAGCAACGCAATTACAAAATAAGAAGTACAATTTTCAAAGAAGACAATGTATCAAAAAATGAGTTTTTTTAGCTATAATAGGGACCTTGCGGTAGAAATCATATACAATACCTAGTAAAGGTCTTATTCTCTCGTCAAATCCTTTATCTTATTTAACAATAGATGTCTGTTTAGAACCTAAAAATCACAAATTCCTTGCATTATTAGATTTAGAAGCCTTATCTTCTTTTATAGACAAAAACTTTGTCAAAAAATAAGAAATATTTTAAATTAAGAAAACTAAACTTATACATATAGAAGTCATAGATGATTATTTCTTATCTTTTGGAGATATTACTCATGAGACTGTTCTTTTAGATGTAACAATTAAAGATCATAATAGTGTAGTAATATTTAATGTGATAAGATCTCTTTTCAATCTAATTATTTTAGGATTATCATGATTAAAAAATATAATCCTTAGTTAGATTGGATTTCTTATAATTTTATTTTTTTTATAGTTTAATCCAAAATTTTGATAATAAAATAGAAATAGATAAGCATAGTACATTCAAACTCTTATTAATAGATATAAGAGCTTTTATGCATGCGGCAAAAGAAAGGCTATCTTTTGTTATATATGCCACACCTATTTTTGATGGTGGAAAGACATTAAGTAATATGCTTAGTCAATACCAAGATTTTTAGGATTTAAAAAAAAAAAAAATTACCAATATTCTTTTGGAGCATTGACCCTTTAATTCTACAATTGATCTACAAGAAGGAATTCAACTACTATTTGGATCATATTACATCTTATTGAAAAATGAGTTGACTGCACCAAAGGAAGATATTCATAAGAACTTGGCTAAAACTTCATATGCTACTAAAAATCCCCAATAAGAGCTTCTATCTTATTTATGAAGAAAAAAGATGGATCTCTGCGGATTTTCATAGACTATCAAGGACTTAATAAGCTCACTATCAAAAATAAATATTTCCTATCTTTGATTTTAAGACTTCTTGATGAACTCAATCAAACAAAGATTTATACAATAATAGATCTATGAAGAGCATATAACCTACTCTACATTAAAGAAAGAGATAAGTGGAAGACTGCTTTTTAAATTAAGTATAGATATTTTGAATAAAATATCATGCCTTTTAGACTCATGTATGTATCAATTACTTTTCAACATCTTTCAAATAATGTCTTTTGTGAGTTACTTGATGATTTTCTTATCTGTTATTTAAACAACATTTTAATCTACTCTAAGAATACAAATGATTATGAACTTCATATTTTTCGTGTATTACAAAAACTTAGAGATGTAAAATTATATGCAAAGATATATATATATATATATATATATATATATATATATATATATATATATATATATATATAATTTAAATTAATTTTTTAGGATACATCATTTCTAACAAAAGATTAATGATAGATTTTAAGAAAGTTCAAATTACTATGGATTGAAAGGTCTCAAAAATAACAAGAGATATGCAATGTTTTTTAGAATTTGCAAATTATTATTGAATCTTGATCAAGAACTTATTTCAAGTTGCAACTCTTCTTATATGTTTGACATGTAAAGACAAGCTTAATTAGAACAAAGAAATAGAAACATCTTTTGAGGCCTTGAAGATATCATTTATTTTTGTACCACTTTTGCATTGCATCAATTTTTCTAAGGTATTCTTTATAAAAATAGATACATTAGATTTTGCTATAGATGCTATTTTATCATAAATAGGAGTAGATGATAAACTCCACCTACTTATTTTTCATTCTAAAAAACTCTTAGGAGTTGAAATTAAATATGAGATCCATGACAAAGAGCTTTTTGAAACTAAAGGATTTATTCCATGAATGATGTCATTATCTAGAAGATGCTTCTAGTATAGTATATATATATATATATATATATATATATATATCACAAGAACCTTCAATATTTCATACCTGTATGTATTTTGAATTATCACTAAGCTTGTTGGAGTATGTATTTATCAATATTTGATTTCAAGATCACCTATAGATCTAAAAAACAATAAGGTTTATAAGATGTTCCTTCTAGAGGTTCTTATATTGCACCAAAAGAAAGAGATGCATCTTTTAATCAACAAAGAAAAATTTTCTTGAAGCTATAGCATTTTTATTTTTAAACAATAAAATCAACATCAATTGTCAATTTGATCTTTGTCAAGCAAATTCAATTAATTATATCTTTCGATATTTTTATTTATGATATCAAAAAATATTCTTCTAAGTCTCATTGAAACATGACCAATCTATCTTCAGAGTCTAAGATCCTTTTAATCTATAGCAATATAAAATCTCATCACAAAGTAGGACAAAATGCATCAAAGAAAAATTAAACAAAACTAAATTGAATAAGATACAGAAGACAAAACTGAGCAAATAAAAATAGAACAAAATAGAACTAAATAAAAAGATATAAAATCAAATTTTACTAAGAAAAAAGGTCCGAAGCCATATCTAATCAAATGTCCATAAAGGGCTTGGCTAGTCTTATTTATACTTTATTCTACCACAATAGACTTTTTAGAATGTTCTTAGATGATGGATCTAATTAAGATAATTACTCTAAATTCTTCTAGAAGGTTCTATAGTAGGTCATATCTAAATAACCATCATAAGCTCTTTTTAGAATGTTCTATAGTGGATCTTACATAGTTCACTAACTTAAGCCTCAATTCTAGAAACTTCCATAACTTTTCAAATATGGTTCGAACTATCTATCTCTATATGTCAATAATACAAATATCTTATTTATATCTTGTTACAACTAATTCTCTTCCACTAATGCATAACGTCTTCATTTTGCTCTCAATGATATCTCTCAATTATCTTTTGGCAATGAATGAGGTTTTGTCCAGGTTCCCACATTGTATCATAGATGGAATAACATTTTAAAAGAACTTTGTATTAAAGTTATAGATGTCCATTACCATGGTGAAAGTAGTGATGCTCTAAAATGTTGTTCACTTCATATTCTTATTAGTCATCAACTACAACTAGTAGTGGTAGTAGTGGTCATTGGTATCAATCTAAAAAGTGCTTTGGCTTGATATAAAATTCCTTCAATTACAAAATATGGAAATTGGATAGATTCAAATATGTGGCAGAAGCTAGAGGCAGTATGCAACATTAGAAATCATTGCAAAAATATAAAAAGATCAAATCTATCAAGATATTAGTGTATGGATTTGGATTGATGTAGCAAGTGGCAAGTTCGTATTATAGAATAACACCTGATCATCTTCCAAAAAGGTTTACCAATGGTTATCTGCATATTACTTCTTTTGATTTTGTGTAGTAAGAAGGTGATGCTTTGTCTTTTGTAAAGTCAATGTAAGTTGTTGTATAAATTTTTCTATTGTCGAATTGTTAGTATTGATGGAATAATAGAAAATTACTGACATAATCAAATGTTGATTATTGTTTAAAAAAAATAATAAATGATCAATACTTACTTGAATACTATCATTGTAAGCAAATTTTAAGGATGTCAAATATTCATCCTAATCATTAGGGTGAACTACCACAAATACGTACAAAATATCTTTTAAGGTTTGATTTGCATACTCTATTTGTCAATGTGTTTGAAGATAGAAGGTTGTAGATATGGCAAGTTGTGTATCTAGTAACTTGAATAAGACTTGCCAAAAACTTCCTGTGAAGCATAGATCTTGATTTAAAATGATGACAAAACATAATCTATAGAGATAAAAGTCAGTATCAAAGAAGACCTATATAAGCAATGAGGCATCAATATCTGAGTACATCGTGGCCAAATAAAGTTGCTTTAAGAGTTATTCCATAAAGATGGCAATTATGGTATGATTATGAGGCGTTTGTAGCAAATACATTATGAAATCCACAGTCACATGCTTTCAATGTACCATAGATGGTAGAATTGGCAGCAATAGTCAAAGAAATGTTGCATTGCATGCTTTAATATGTTAACATGATTTATAAGAGTGCACAAAAGTTCAAACATGACAAACCAAATCTGCCCAAAATCATATCTTTGAAATCCATTCTAAAGTCTTTTCTCACCTTAGATATCTAAATATTGAGATGTCATGTCTCTCATAAAGTATGTGCATTTGGAGTATAGTATTTTTAAGTACATAAATTTCTTTTTTAAAATAGAATAAGCCAATATTAAAATTGTAATCTTAAAATAATATATTGCCTAATTTCAATTGATTACTAGCCAACTTGAAGTAAGCATCTTAATATGTAGCTTCATTCTATTTTATCTCTTTGGTTAAGATTGAAATAACACTACTAATGGTAGCAACTTTTGCTTTGTGTTCTAATTCGACCTTCAAATCTAGTGTTCATAATAAGCTATCTAACAAAGTATGTTGTCACCCTTATTTGTACTCAAGCTAGATATCAAAAATTATACCCAAAACCTTGAACTTACTGATCTTAGCCTTCAAAGCTCGAATGACCTCGAAAGAGAAACCCTAATCCCTAATAAGGCCTCGAACAACCTCTTTGAAGTCCATTGGGCATGGCTTTCGACCAATAGGAATGAAGATCTCCATTCCTTGCCTTCATCCAACCATGCCTTGCTTTTATTCCTCCTAATAAGCCTCCTACTAGTTAAAAATTTCTTCTTTAGGCTCTAATCTCCTCTCAAGGCTTCATATTAAATATTTAGGTCTTATAATTTTTTTAAATACTATAATCTAAATACATAAAATTTAAAATAAAATTTCTTAAATCCAATCTCTTTAAATTAATCTATTAACCATCCTAATATATACCAAGACTTATGAACATATTATGTGTTTTAACTAATTTTTACATATTATAAGCAATTATAGCATGACAGTGGATGTAATATTAGTAAATGTATATGGGAGCCAATAAAGTTTTTTACAAATGGAGTAGAGAAGGTCAAAGCTTTTCATCAACCACATCCATTAAAACCAAGATGAAGGATAATATACCTTTGTTATAAAAGAAATATAATTTAAAAAAGATTACATTCTATCTTCTATCCTTATTTGTAATTTCTATATAACTATTATATTAAAGAGATGAAGAACCAACATCTAGTAGATTCAATTGAAGAGCCATGATTTATTGACTTATTGGATAAGACATTTCAATTATTGCACCCTTCAAGATGACATTATAGAGATAAAGACCTAAAAGAATGACATATTTTTCTTTGAATAGATAGCAAGATACAATACATTTGATATCACAATCTTGAAAAGAAGGTAGAAATGACTCTTGATGGTGTTACAAATGTTTGAATTGAAAGAAGTTACAAAGGTGTCAATAATGATCAAATAATAGGATGGTTCTTTTATCTTAGAATGGAACATTATTGATAGCTAAGAGGACTTATTAACTACCTTTGAAAATAAATGAAGATCAAAATATGTAGCAAATATAATTTGCCATACCTTATATTTGCTATATATTATGATCTTTATTTCTTTTCAAAGGTGTGGCAAATTATATTTGCTCCTCATGGAATTCCTTCTTAAAATTGGGAATAATGTTACAACCATATATTTATTATAATTTTATTTAGATAATATGAATAAATAGAAATAGGTAAAAATAGATTAATTTCATAATATCTTCTAAAAAAGCTTTTTAAAAACTTTATAGATATTACTTTGACTTTATATGTATTTATAATTGATTGATAGGTTAGAAACTTGCTCAAAAAGTTAACTACATGTCATATATATATATATTGATAGATTGTGGAACAAGCTAACTATGTAACATTGGAATAAAAAAACTTGCCTTACAAGTTAAAATGCATGATGTGCAAAGTCAACACATTTTGAAGGTCCTATAGAATGTCACCACATAGCTCCTAGATAAATAATATATATATATATAGAAGCAAGAATAAAGCCTTGTTTAGTCTTATCAACTCCTTTTTTTTGTTTTTAAACAAGTTTCTAGAATCTCTAGTTTCCTTGTCTTTTGGCAATAGCCATTCTAATTTTCTTTTTAATATACATACTATCTTATTTCTATTTTGTCATACTTCTTTGAAAAAGTCTCACTTGTTTATTTGCTTTCATTAAACATTTATCCTTGATAAATAATCAAATTTGTTGTAAGATTGATTGATTTTAGTATTACATTAAAAGAGCCAAAGTTACTTACTTATATTAAAGAAAAGTTATTTTTGGAATCTATCTACTACTACTTTATATTATTTTTGAACTTCTTATAATTAGATTTTTACATTAAATATGATTCTTTCAATCAAGTAACATATTTTTAGAAATTAGATCATTGAATCTAAAAGATAATATTCTTTATAGTTTTAGATGATATTTATATTTGGTACAAAAAGATATTTATTAAATAGAATCAAGAAAAATATTTTTATTAAAAAATGAGACAACTGGCATGTAGGAAGTCTAATTATCATTCTAATATTGATGATATACTTCAAATATTATTTAAAGTTTGATTAACTTATTTTGTTTAACAATTAATTTCTAGGTAGTATATTAAAGACAACTAAATATCCACTCAAAGAAACTTAAATAATAATTTTAAAGCTTAAATTTTAAAAAATAATCTTTAATTTGATACAATATGATTTGATAATCTATGACATTGTTAAACATTATCAATGAAGAATTTGGCCATTTCTTCACTTATGATTATTTTTTTGCAAAGAAAAAATTTTTCCATCTTAAAAAATTGATTAACAATCACAAATATGGTATTAAAAGAATAGGATGGTAGAAGATTTGTAATGAAGCCTATAGAAATAAAAGACCAATGTTGTCTTAAAACTTGTAGTAGTTAAAGAAATATATATGGAAAATATTAGAAATTCTTTGATTTAAAAATTATTAGACATAAAAGTAAAAATTTATTAATGGTCTTTACATATAAAGCTACTAAAAATCTAAAGAAATCAGTTCTAAGATCTTATAAAATTCAAAATATTTAGCAATAAGTCATGAGCTCCTAGATAAAGCATGTAATACTTTTTGTTGTTTTTTTAGATCAATATGTAAGGTTAAAAGTAAAATTTTAAAAAATCATATTTTAATAGGTCTAGCAATCATTTAAAATATAATTTAATATAAAAAATTATGGCTTTGTGATTTGTATAAACAATCATTAGATGTAAAGTGCATCCAAAAAAATGAGGTTGTTCTAGGAAGAATCTATAATGACAAGAAATTCTTTGTTATAAATTTTATAATTAATTTTGTAATTAAATTTTTTTTAGAATAAAATAAAACATTATAAAGTCTTCTATATTTCCTTATTTGTAATCAGACTACTTTTAGAGCAAATTCTAAGGCATTGATTTCCATAAGAAAAAACTTTGATAAAATCTAGATAAATCAAGATAGATGATGTGATGAAATTTAATTTAATCTTTAAAGCGATTTTTTTTCTTCTCGACTCCATTCAAATTTATCTTTACATGCTAGTAGTGTAAATGGAGATGCAATTTGGAAAATAAGTCTTTTTAAAAATTCTTTAAAAGATTACAAATTTAAAAAATATTAAATATCATGTAATAATTTTATAGTTTCTTAATCTCTTATGGCCACAATCTTCTTTGGATTTATTAATAAGCCTTTTTATAAAATAATATAACCAAAAATATAATTATAGCTCATAAAAGATTTTTTTTAATTTGATATATAATCTAATATTTCAAAGTTTTTATAAGATAAGAAAAATATGCCATTTATTAACTTTTAGTATTTTTGAATAAATCAAGATGTTGTCAAATTAAAAAATAATAAAGTTATTGAATAATTTATAAAATATATCTTTTATCTAATGTTAAAAGATTTTTAAAGCATTTGTAAGTCCAAATGACATGGCATTATATTCAAAAGGTTTATACCTTGTTCAAAATATAGTCTTTTATTTATTACATTTTTTAATGCATATCAAATTATAAGCTCTATAAATATCTATTTTGGTATAAATATTTGCTTATTTTAATTGATTAAAATGACTAGATAATAATTTTTTGATGTCAACTTCTTAAAACCACAATAGTCCATATACAATTGTAAAGTTGTGTTTTTTTTTTTTTTTTTTTTTTGACAAAAAGTATTGAAGTATCAATATGAGAATTTGAATGTTATATAAAGTTCTTTGCTGGATTCTCATCAATGTATTCGCTCAATGCAACAAGCTCATTTTATGATAAATTATAAATATGATCAAGTAGTATATGCATCTTTTCTTTAAGATCAATAATATAGTCATGTAGATGATGTTTAATAAGGTGTCCATATTTTATTTTTCTAAGACATATTTAAAACCCTTATAATGCTTTAGAATGATTGCTGATGTAATTACTATTGTAAAAGTTGGAATTTCATAAATAATAAAAGAAGAACTAAGCTTTGCCACCTTTATAAATGCTCTCATTCTAATAAATAATGATTTTATAGTTTTAGACTTGTGAGATGTATGAGATCCTATAACAAGTTTTGTATATACAAACTCTATTTTAGTAAATATCATTTTATTACATATCTAGTTTATATATAGATTATACCTTTTAAGCCAAGAATTTTTTTAAAATGGCAATAAGTAGTGTGAAATTATATAAGTTTGAAGCAAATAGATAGAACTTAATGAAAACTGTCAAAACAACAGTCTACATGACTATGATTCAAAATAAAGTCTATTTTTTTTATTAATTCATGTATAAAAGTCAAAATACCATCAATCTATTTTTTTTTAGAATAAATAATAGCTATAGATATTATATATTTAATATATTTTTTTTACATTGACAACACTAAAATAAGCAAATTAAAAAAAAAAAAAAAAAGTACTTTGTGGATATAGATAAATAATCTGTCCACTTGAAGTATGGACATTTTTTTTATATATATATAATTTAATATGGTCTATCAAATAGCATCTTTTTTTATATTTGAAAATATTAAAAAAAGACCAACTATGGATTATTTATTAGAATAGTTCTATTCTAGATATATATTTGATTTTATAAAACTTATATTGAATAATATCATAAGAAATGTATTGCAAACTAAGACTTATTTGACATATAATCAAACTTCAATAGAGATTTTTTATTTTATTTTTTTAGGGCATTTGTAATTATAATAGATAAAATCTATTACTTAGATAAATATATTAGTTTCCATGTAGTAATATAATATCAAAGACAAGAATTCAATAAAAGCAAATAAACAAGTTAGATTTGTTTTAAGAAGTATGACAAAAATAAAAATAAAGAAGTATGTATATTAAAAAGAAATTGAAATGGCTATTGCCAAAAGATAAGAAAACTAGAGACTTCTTGAAACTGGACTAGAAGGAAGAAAAGAGTTGACAAGAGTGAAGAAAGCTTCACTCTTATCTTTATATATATTATCTACCTAAGAGCTACGTTGTTGTAATATGTCAAATCTTGCTTGAGAATGCTCCAGGCACTTGACTGTGGAAGGTAGAATAGAAATCACAATAAAAAAATCCTAACTCTAATAGAATACTATTTAAACTCTAATTAGACCATAATAATGATAAGCAAGCTTAAATAAAATTCAAAGAAACCTCAAAAAAAATTCAAAGAAATAATAAAAAATCTTAAAAAAATATTAGAATGATCATAAATATATCTCAAATACATCACAATTCAATCTTAATTTAATCCTAGTTAAAATCCTATTGGACGTCATTCAAAATTTAGGCCAAAACTAATTAAATCTTAAACCCTAAACAAAACCTAATAAAATCCTAAATCCTAAATCAAACCCTAAACCGTAAACCAAATCCTAACTAAACCACAACCAAATCCTAAACCAAACTCTAACCAATCCCTAAACAAACCCTCAATCAAACCCTAACTAAACCTTAAACCCTAAAACAAATCCTAACCCAACCCTAAACCAAACTCTAACAATTCCTTAAATAAATCCTAAATCAAACCTTAACTAAATATTAAAATCTAAATCAAATCCTAAATCCTAAATCCTAATCAAATTTTAAACCCTAAATCAAATCCTAACCAAAATCCAAACCCTAAACCAAATCCTAACCAAACTCTAAATAAAATCCTAACCAAACTATAAACCCTAAACCAAACCTTAACCAAATCCTAGTAATTTCTACAATAGATTCAAACCTCAATAACTAATGAATGAACCGTTGATCTTAACTAAAAAATTTCTCACTTTTTAAAAAATAAGTTAAAAACAAGCATAAAAAATTTGAAAAGGATCGGAATTACCAAATAGACGATAATCTCAAAAACGTGCTGGCCTTCTTCTCCAACCTTGATGCCAATCTTTTAGAGCCAATATCTCTCCTATTCACCGTTCGATTGATCTCAAAATTTTCATACACATAGAAAAATAAGTCTAATATCCTCTAATATAAGTTTCACTCCAATCCAATAAGTAAATTGTAAGAAATCTTAAAAACTCTCATTAGACCTAATTTTCTATTTTCTGAGACCTTGACTCACTTAAACCTCAATAATCCTCAATTCAACCATTAGATCGAGCTCAAATTCACAACACATATTGAACACAACTATAACCATTAATCCACAAAATTTCACCCAAAGATCTATTACAAAACTCTTGAAATCACTCAAAATATAAATCCTATTTTATTTCACAAAATCCAAGTCATCCAAAACAAACCTTGACTTTGCAAAGCTCTTACAAAGTTAATATAGATCCAAATCATCCAAAACCAATGCTCATAAAAATTTTATCTAATATTCTATTAAACCTTACTCTCTGATTTATCAAAGAATCCTGGAATAGTCATCTAGACTCGGTTTTGTGCCTCAAGGTCTGATTTCGATCCTAGTTTATAACTGGCCCTTTCCGGGTATCAATATCTAGTTTTTCTAAGTAAATTTTGTTAGAATTTACTCTTAAATTCCTTCTAAAGATGGTTATATCATTTATTTTTCCAATCTACTTTGTTTTGCCATATTTATGGTCTTACAATGTAAATAGAAGCTATTTTTTTCTAAAAGGGCAGCACTACTACTAAAAGTTTTACTACCTTCCTATCTTTTATCCATATTTTTCTATTTTTCTTTTTAACTTGACTCTTCTATAATAAGATCCATATTATTATCTTTCACCATATGGTCGTGTTATAACATGACAACGTTGCGATGTTCTATAGGACCTCCAAAACATGTTGACTTTGCACAATATATATCTTAACTTGCAAGGCAAGCTTTCTATATAGACACCACATAGTTAGCTTGTTCCACAAGCTCCTAATACATGTTACAAGTAGTTAACTTGTTGACCAAGTTTCTAACCTGTCAATCAACTACTAACACATGTAAAGTCAAAGCAACATCTATGAAGCTTTTAAGAAGATTTTCTAAAAGATATTATGAAATTAATCTACTTTTATCTACTTCTATCTATTCATATTACTTAAGTATTAATTATAATAAATTTATGCTCATGGTATATAGTATTAAAGTTGGATTTGTTTTAGAATAATAATTGTTGATCTTTTTCGTCAAATGTGTATAGTATTGATTACAAACTTGTTATCATTACTACCAATTAACATTGTTGTTATTCTTGATTAGTATTGTTGATGTTGAAGAAGTAATTTTTGATACAATATCTATTTTATCAAAGCTTCATATTATTATCTTTTTTTAATACTTTTGATACAAATTTTTTTGTATTGATTGTTCTATTGTTGTTGCTATAAGATTTTTTTATTATTGAAAAATCTTATTGCTTGTTGTAGTTGCACTTGTTGTTTTGACAATGACATCATCATTGATTGACTATTATATTAATAATTTGGATTAGAAGAACTATGGCATATAGATGTTTATCATAAAATACTTAATGAACGTATGAAAACTCTATACATATACAAATGAGACATCGTAATATCTTATAAGTATAGACAGGAAATCAAAATAGAAGTCAAGCAAGACAAAAATACATGTACCAATCTCCCTCAATATCAAGTCCTAATAATTGATATGCATACACAAATATAAGTGAGCAAATGAAATGTGGATTTTTCTTGCCAAGATCTACAAGTTGTTAAAGATCATTAATAAGATCTTTTTTATGAAGAAATTATATAATCTTTAAAATATTAATAAAGGATCCATGGAGAATATTTTTGCTAAATCTTAAATCTTAAAAATAAATATATTAAATTTAATAGTAAAATAGGAAAAAAAAATATAGATTTTTTTATACTTACAATATAGCTAGAATTATAGCATTTGCTTATTTAATCAATAGCATTGAAAAAATAAAAAGAGATCATAGAAGAAATTATGCATTTTATATTATTTGAAGAAAAGATGTAGACAAAGAAGAAGAATAGCTCTCTATTTTGGCCTTTATAAAGCATGGAAAAAAAATAAAAAATATATATATATATATATATATATATATATATTTATAGAAGGAGTATAAATCAAAGATTAATAGATTCAAAAGCAACTATAGCACTTGTAGATAAAAGAAATATTAGCTAAGCAATGTAAAGTATCCTAAAACAAACAACAATGGTATAACTAGTACTTATGTTATTATCAATATAACTAGTACTTATTTAGCTCAAAAAATATTACACAAGTCACAAGCAACAATTGTATTGTTGTTTTAATCATACCATTATGTTTGCATTATCACTATAGTAGATATACACATCTAAAGAGATATGAATAAGCTTCTAAACTTCAATAAGATTGCAACCATTTAACTCTAAAGCTACAATAGTAGAATTAGTAAATCACAACATTTATTTAAGATGCGCTTCTTAGTTTTGAATTCTAAAAAAAATGTATTTTGTGGTTGTAAAAGATAAACATTGAATTCTTTGAATACATGATATATTCTTGTCAACTATAATCTTATATAAGAAAGGTTGTAAGCTTAGCTTAGATGAGAATAGATTTAATTAGATTCTTCTCTTAAATAACTTACTCATGTAAGATATGCTCAATGGTAAAACTTACCTTATGTCTTGTGAGATTGAAGAAAATGTTGTAGATGCTAATTCATCTACTTTTGATTATATACCTACTAAATTGCATCAAGTAATAGAACATGCTTTAAAGCATATAATATGAAAGACAAAGTGACTAAATAATATTAAAGGATTAAAAATTAAAAATCAAAATAATAAGGTATCTATATGTAAATCATGCATTTTTTATAAGAACTATAAATAATTTTTTGTGCATAAGTACAAGTATGTTGATGGTATTTTAGATGAAGTAATACTTGATCTTAGTTATTTTGATACAATTAGTATTGGTTATACCAAATGATTAATTTAGAGAATTAAAAAATACTTTGATTACTTTAGTCTTATATTTCTTTAGATTAAGGACCATTTGCAAGTTGCTTACAAGACTTAGAAAGCAGATGCACAAAAGAGAATCAAAAGAAAGGTGAAGATTTTTTTTATTGATTAAGATATTAAGTTCTTAAATTTTAAGCTAAATTCTCACTTTAACATTGAAAGCATTTGATATATGATAACTCTTGTATGTATTTATGAAATTATCAACATGACAAAATATATGATACAAACTATTTTTAACGAGTACAAATACTTTTAGAAAATATCAAATAGAATTGCTAACATTGAATGTTTGTTACTAAGTTTGTGACTTAGACTTGCAATCGCCTTCTATTTCCAAGATTTAGTAGTCAAACACCACATAAATTTTTTTATTATGATAAATAATTATTTAATATATTTATTATTTTGATTATTTTATTTAGTATCATATACCAAGAAAAAACATCAAAAACTTGATACAAAGGCAAAAAATTGTATCTTTATTAAATATTTAGATGTGACAAAAGACTATAAGATTTTTCTACTTAAGAAGAAGAAGATGAATCTCGGCTTAGATTTGGTTTTTTTTATGATGAAGATGAATTTTTTGATAAGCCAATAACTCTTTAAGAAAGTAGTAGAGATGGTGATTATAGCTTTATAAATTATTAAGACATTATGACATTTTTTATTTGGAAAAGATCCTCATTTATGAAAATAACCAAAAAAATCTATTGATATTACTAAGAATCCAATGTACCATGGTTGTACAAAGTATTAGGTTAGAAAACATCATTTTATCGGACAATGTATAGAGACAAGACAAATTGGATTAGAGTATTGTCTTACAAAGGAGATAGAAGTAGATGTCTTCACAAAACCTATTCTTAGAGATAAATTTTTAGGTTGCAAAGCTATGTAAGATCCTCTTTTAATAGAGTATTGAGTCCTACTTTTGAAACAGGAGTATTGAATAATGGTAGATATTGAATAATTGATAGTACATTTGTCCAATTTATTTCATGAAGATAATGAAAGTGAGACAACAGAATTTACAATCGAGTTATTTCTTCGTCAACCTAACAACGAACTATATAATTCATGGCTCTTGTTAAAGTTTCATATTTGTTAAACATGTTCAAATGATTAGAAACCTTCACCTATGGGCAAAGTCGTCATGTACATATTCACCCACTTGGCCACTAATTGGATATCCAGGTTCAGTGGAATTTACTCGCAACTCAAATTGTGTTCTTAGAAAACGTTTTAATGGACTCCAATCGTACACAATTTCACGAGTTTGAAAGTCGCTTCTGATTGATTAGTTGCAAACGCCCAGTTGCTCTTTTCCGACACAGCAGACTCAAATTCGAGCATTAAAAATCAAGAGGATCGCAGTAGGTACACAAACAATGGAGCTGAAGGCACAATTTCAGTCATCGGGGATAAATTCCATCTGCCCTTTGCAATGCGACAAAACTTGAACTCAATCTCAACACATTCTCAAAGTATCGAATCTGTTATTACGAAAATATGTACATATGGGCATCACACATTTTACATCCTCGTCTAACAGATAATCGCACGTGCACCGAGAGCTTTCATGGCTCAAATCACACACACCACCGCGTGAGCTACTAAGCTTCAGAAGAGAGATCGATAGAGAGGAATTCTAACTCAATCAACGGGATCACGTGATCCGGAGCGTCCCGAACGGATTTAAAACGGGATCGCACTAGCGACGCGAGGGTACACAACGCGGTTGGGGTGGTGAAGCAGGCGCCGCGCTTTCTGTCTCCGGAAGCAGTACAGAGCGGCACCCAAGGGCCATTCCACGACCGCTGTGATAAGAAACGCCACCACTCCCAGCGTGGGTCCAACGATTTTGCAATGGCACGGATTCTGGCGTGTCCCGCACTGCACACACAACGGAATCGCCATCTCTTCCGCTCAAACTCACTGACGTCGTTTACTCGTCTTCACTCCACCAATCTGCTCCTTCTGCTGCTCCCACTGCTTCTATAAGTGCGCACTCTCACCAACCGTCGTGAAATGCCGCAAAGGACCCAAAAATGATCAAAAGCTTGCGACATGAGGAATTGGTAGATTGCGCGGGATCGTGAGCCGAGTTTATGGTGAACAGCGGAGTCTGAGGGGGTCGCCACCTGGCACCTCGCTGGCGAATCTTATGTCGATAATGAGAATATTCGACACGTTGCTTTCTTTGCGCACGTGTCGTTTGGGTGACGGATTCTATTGAGAGCGTCGGGGAACGATTACCGGCGTTGGGAACAGTGGCGCCAGATCATCATGCTTACGTGGTACTTTGCTCCAGTGGCGCTAAAAAAAACAATTTCACTGTTAGTTTTTATTCATTACAGGAATTGATATTTGTGGTTTCCCAGAGCAGTGAATGGGTCAAACTGGTGAGATATTATTATTATTATTATTATGTAGTGTAAATGGATATTTTTGCTTTGTTTTTAAATGACATCTGTACATTTTCTATACTTAACTTAGGCGGTTTAAATTTATATTTGTCATTTTAGATAGTATCCATCTAAGCCTGCTAATACATGAAGGATCTAATTTTGTCTTTACTATTCTTCTATTAAAAAAGTTGAACAATGAAAGTTGAAATATTGATGTAAATTGATTTTTACTTTATTTTATTTTTATTATTTCAACTTACAGTGGCTTATTGCTATTATTTTATGACTATAAAATAATTCAAGAACTTAAATATGATTTTTGATATTCATTCTTATTGAATTAATATTTTTTAATATTCTTTAACATGTAAATTATATCTTCAAAATTTTATAATACATTGCATCATAAGAATTAATTTTGGGTGTAAAATAACACATCAATACTTGTACTTATGTTCTAAATTAACTGATTTTTATGTGTATATAGATTGTTACACTTGAGACTAATTCATCAAAAGATATTATTATTATTATTATTATTATAAATGTATATCCATACATGTATATTTATGTTCATGCATATTTTTGAAACAGATGGCATACTCTGGTAGCCAAGCTCTTGATCTAGACTAAGCATCTGATAACCCTGAAATACCAGCTAGGTCATTTATAATTTAGTTGGAATAACACCATGAAATTATGTGTTTTTATATTTTATGGAAATCTAATGCCCCCAATAATTTAAATCTCTTCCAAGTGACTATCTTTCATAAGAATTGAAAGCCTCTTTCCCTTTGTTCCCCCCCCTCTACCTCCAGTTTTTTTTATAGTATTAAATGAAGTTGTAAAGAGATATCGCCTAAGCATGGGTTTGGTTGGATTTTTTTGTTCATGTATTGTATCATTGTCCATATATATATAAATTCTATATATATCTATTATATTAAACAACTTGGGTATGAGATAAAGAACCCTTTTCATTTGCCATGAAGAAGGGAATGCAGAGAATGCAAGAGCCCAGGAACTTGGGGAGCATGGAAACTTGAGGCTTTCTAGGGCCTTGTACTCTAGAAGCGACTGCTCCTAAAACCTTCTACAACTTTTCCATGCCCAACTACATGGATTTCTGCTAATATATATATATATATATATATATATATACATTCCCAACAATCTTCTTACTTTCAATAGGGTGAGTAATCTCATGTGGGCACCCACTTGCAAAACAAGGAGGAAGAAGAAGAGGAAAACAAAGACAAAAGGAATGCACCCTTGCAACCACTATTATCACTACCACCACTACAATCCTACAGTGGGAATCTCATCTCCTCCTTTCTTTCTTACCCTCTCCTCCTATAACCACTATTTGTCACTCACCACCCATCAGCTCATAAACAACTGGGTCACATCACTGCTGGACATGGGGTAGTGGACATGACCCATGACCACTCCCACCACCACCACCCCATTTACAAAGAAGAAACAGGACAAGGATGAATGAGGGCATTCATCCAACCAAATGCAAACTTACCCCCACTCTCACGAAAGCAACTAACTGACTAGTTTAGAGGTGAGCTGCAGTCAAACCTCCCACAATGCTCCCTTGTAATCCTCCTCTCTCATTCTGCACCAAAGTTTAGGGCTAGGGCTAGGTTTAGGGTTTGGAGTGGGAAACATATCATAGTATTTTGGAGGATTTGGGGTTAAGCCCATGTTCCACACTTGGTCTGAAGTGGGCTTCAAGAGACACCTAGTGAGCTATTGTGGCTCTGAAAGCAACAATATATATATATATATATATATATATGAATGAGAATTGCATTCCTGATGAGTGTGGCCCCAAGCAAACCATGATTTCATTTAAGGATGTTTTGTGATGAATGACCTGTGATACTGATGGGTTCATGTCCTTTACATCATCTGTAGTACACATATTTCTTCTTTAAATATTAGAATTAAAATGAAATTACATAAAAAAGCCCTTTCAAGTCAAGACCCTGCCTCAGTGGCTAATTCTTACATTCGCTTCCTTCACAAGATTTTAAAATAGTCATGAAGCCAAAGGTTGGTAAATGCCTAGAAAACATGCATTTATTAAAATGAAGTTGGTAGGATTCCTTAAAATATGCCGTGATGTTAGTTTTTGTCAATGGGCTTCACATGGAATCACTGTGTTCGTGGAAAAATAAGATTTTTTATTTTTATTTTCATTTCTTATTTGTTTGATGATGGTTTTATGCCCACTGGTATTGCAATTGGGATGGTGATTTATTTATTTATTTATTTTTGTAACTTTTAAAATTACTTCTTTAATTCTTGTAATTTTTCTTACTGATACAAATAGTAGAAGGTGTTATATCCATGAATTGAAATTTCATAAATAAGCTTCTCACAGCTACCTTTTGCATTTCATAAATATTTTCATTCCTATTCTTATTTTAAAGACCACATTTTTGGGAAAGAAGATGACAGATTAAAATATTTATTTTCCAATTCTATTACTAAATTCATATTAACATTTTAAATGACAATTGTGTTTTTTGACCATGCCAATGATATGATGTACAGTTGTTTTGCACATTTTGGTTATATTCTAGAATCCAATCTTGTGAAATCAAATGCCATGCACATTGACTATATTATCACAACTACAAATATTTATACTTGAAAAAAAATCATGACGATGTAGTATTTTACTAGAATTTGATTTTTGTTTTTTTGATTTTTAATAAATTTGTTTTACTTTTTGTGTAATAATAAATTTGTAATCATGAACAATAGATATCATCTATTATTTATGTTATTTGTGAAACAAAAAACTAAATATTTAACACTATTTTTTTAATGAAATATATATATATATATATATATATACACATACACATTTGTGAATGTCAAAAAATTTAAGATGATTTCTAAACTCAAAATTTGCACTCTTTTTTAATACTCCCAAAATAGACTCGTAATCACAAATCCAAGATTTCACATATATTCAAGAGCAAATAGTAAATCAAAGATTTTGAGGTCACATTAATCTCGAATATTTTGAAAAATACAGTGGAAACAAAAATATGAATCACTCAATGGAATGAATGCATTTTTCAAAACATTCTTTCAAAATTTTGACATTTACTTCATGAAGCAGGAATAAAATAAATTAAAAATTACTGGAGTGTTGTAATGATACGTTCTTTGATTATGACAACCTGATTCTTGGTTGTAGTAATAATTGTAAAGAGTAATATTTTTCTTATTTTATTAATTTTTATTATTTTCTAACATTTTTGTGTCACTGTGTGTTAGTTTTATGATAAACTACCACTTGTTTATGTAGTATAAATATATATATATATATATATATCTATATATTTTTAAAATAAAATTGACTTGGTCTTTTTATACAATAAAACAAACACTTAAGTGTGTGTACATCATTAATACCACCACTAACACTGTAGAACATAAAAAAATTGCTTGGCTTGAACATTTTGGGCTGTTGGAGAGATGGTCTTTGCCTGGTAACAACAAGTTGTATTTCCATACAGAAAGGTCCAGTTCATACTTCTGGTCAAGCTCAGAAGAATAGGCTCCATTGTCCCTGTCTCCATTGAAACCCCCTTCTATGGTCAATTCAAATTAAAGTCTAGAGTCAAGACAGAAATGAATACCAGGCAATCTCAACTCCAATTGTCCTCATGTGTCTGTCCTCAAGGTGATGATTGTAGAACTTAAAACTAATTAAAATTACACACACACACACACACACATATATATATATATATACATACATACTTCCTCACTGACTTGATGCAGCAGCCACTGATGCTTTCACAAGCTGTCACTGTGATAGCTACTATGGATTTCATGACTTTGCATCAAACAAAGATCTGGACTCAGTCTGAACAGATCCATCACCACTGTTATTAGTACTGGAAGTTCACATTTTCAACAAGAAATGACTAAATGATGTGAGTTTATTGCAGCCATCAATACACATGAAAAAAGAGAATGAGAATGGGTTTATGTTTTTTTTATCAGCTCTGCATAATGAAGACAAAAAGTTGGAGCTGCAGTAGCCCACCAGTCAAAGGAAGACTGGGAAATGAATTGAAGAATGCATGGTGATCAGTTAAGGCTAGGTGGGGGATTCCACTTACATGAGTCAAAAGATTGAGCTCCAACATGAAAAATGGGTAATGTGTTTAAGCAAAAATATATGTGGAGGTGACAAAGTGATGCTGCGAAAGAAAAAAGAACTGAAGCTACTTTCAAGGAAACTTGCAGGTGTGATTGTTGCTACTAAAAAAGTGAATGTTGCATCAAGTCCATTCAGCTTTTGGGCTGCAGATATCTGGGCTTAGGTCTCCTGGATGATGACCAATAAATGTCAGTGATCGAGGAATTGCCCATGTTGGAACACTGACTATCATCCCCAACACTGTCACTGTGCACCACATGCTGCTACCAGATTTTCATCCTTTTGGTTACTTCTCATGCTTCTTAGATTGAATCTTTTCTCCCATGGCTTGAGCAACTTCATTTGAGGACTGAGATATCTGAGTCAGTGTGCAGTGGCAGTGAAACACAATTGGACCGCAGAACAAGGTCGTTTCCATCTGCTGTAAAACATGGGATCGAACCAACCCATGACCTTCCACAAGTGGGTGTGGAAAGTGTTGTCACAAATTTACTGCATTAGACTGAGTATAAACGAAGTTTTTACTATGATTCGCCATTACACGGAGAGTCCTGACACAGTTTTTAAGGTCCTACACTTAAAACATACCAAGATCTGATCTCGAATCTGGCCGCAACATCCCAGCACATTGCAGCTTTAGAATCGGAATATTACTTGCGCTTCACTTCGGTTACAACACACGCAAATATAAGGAAACAACAGCGAGCTGTATGACAGAATACAGCCACCAAAATAAGTACTGAACCACCAATTGTACATGAGACACTCGTGTGATGGAAAAACGAACATTCATTGACAATTATCATAAGTACTCTCCTGCAAGAGGCACGCCGCCTGATTGGAAAAACGTCTGAAGACTACACCATCTACAATATTTGGCATACTTAAGGATAGAATGTGCAAGGAGTTGGAATATTCTAACAGCATAATACTTTCAACATAGGTCTTATCCAGCTGCAATGCAAACCTTGTAGTAAATACTTTCAAAAATGTTGAGATTGGGAGGTGATGAAGAAGCAAACAGATGAATCAGACACTCAGCATTTTCACACTGAACACTGAACTCTGTACTAGATATTTCCCACAGAAACACCTCGTCTTCCAGTTATCCTCATTGTTTGTGCAAACATCTATAATATCAACCACAATCTTAACTCCATTATTCCACAGTCCAGGCTCCCTTATCCTCCCAAGCAACGCTACGAGAAACACTAAAGCCGATGCTCAAGGTGGGAGTGAAATGTAGTCTTGCTAAGAGCCCAGGGCATTCCACTAAGATAGACAAGCCTCAATCAAACAGCACTACTTTGATGTTTCCGACTTCATCAGAGAACCTACGGCCGGAGGTTTAGTAATCGGCTACTCGTCATATATGTATGACGTCGCAGATACTTGGACACATTCTACCTCGCACCACTTGAATTAACAAAACTTGGCAGACTTGAACCTCAGAGAGTACATGAACGAGTTTGCGTATTCGAATCGAACAATGTCTCCATGCCTTAGCGATTTACCTCCATTTACAAGGCAATCATTATACCCGATTCGCCTAAACGTATTGGGATTGACGAGCAAAGCTGAAGCAAACCAGCCACAGAACACATGAATATCTGATGGAGCGCAATCAGATAGGCAGGTGTTGGAAATTTGGACAACATATTGCGGTATACCAGAGGAGGTGTCACGGCCTTGAAATATGCTAATATCTTTGCTTGTACACATATCTGCAAATGACACACAAGAAATCATTATTCACCTGCTTACTGAGCATAACCATCGGACATTGCGTTTTCACTTCTCAGAGAAATTACACAGGTTAGGACACTTACTAGATGCTAAGATCCGACGACTTGCATACCGAGCCCTTTCAACCCTCTGATCTGGGCTTAGCATGTCTGCAGGTGACTTAGACCTCCTCTCCAACCCTGCATTCGAGCAACTAACAAGTGTAAAGACATGAAAATGACCAGTTTTCATTATCCAGAAAGCTTATAAAACTATTCGTTTGATACCATGTCAAAAGTAAACGCCTTACAGCTGAACCAAGTCAGCTCGTTCTCGCACACGTGCGAGAAGGACGGTAAAGAACACCCCGCTGTCCGCACTGATCGAACTTGTGTTTAATGATTTCCTTAAGAGGATGCTAACAACAGTCCTTATCCATTTCTAAGACTCACGCGTGACAGAAAACAGTCTCAGTCGAACTGATTCACGAATATGTCAATTGAATGTAAAGCTCAATCAGGTTCGTCCGAGGGTGGCTCTTCATTCTATGAAAAATTAAGATTAAAAAATTAAATAGGAGCTCAAATTTCGAACGAAAGAAGGGAATTTACTTTTATTCATGAAGTAGCAGTCATGGCCATTTACATGTGACGGCAGTTTCAACTTTCAGTTGATATGCAAAGGAGTTTGCGTACTGAAAAGTAATGCTATCCCCATAAGGAATGGGATTGCCATCATTGACAAGACAGTCATTGTATTTTACTCTTCTGAACACCTTGGGGTTGACAAGTTTGGCCGACGCGAACCATCCACAAGCCACATGCACATTGGATATCGGACACCCTACTGTGCATAGGTTGAAGATCTGAACACTAAATGTTGGTATGCCGTTCGGCAGCGGGCTTCCCGGCCCTTGGAATATGCTTATGTCAAACTTTGTACACATTTCTGCAATCAACCCAATGTTCCACACATAAATCCATCTACCCGTTGCAGTTTCGCTTTGATTAGATTCCCATTCACCCGGCCTCATCTTGTTCCCTGTTCAGATAATCCACAGAGCTACCCAAAGATAAGGGGTTGGGAACTGAGGAGCTTACCACCATCAAGTAATCTACGATTCCTATAGTTCACGGATCTTCTGTTAGCCCCTGGTGTGGTATCTGTGAAAGGGGAAGAGTCACTCAGCGGCCTAGGTCCGTTCCAGTTGACGTCCACGACTTCCTTCACACTTCGAAGACCTGCTAAGTATCAATTGGAATGATATCACTGGTCAGAACTGCGATTCTGACCACAATTAGATCTGTCAGGAGGAATTTATCAGCCACATAGAAACTTAAATCGTGAGCTTAATGTTCGTCAGAAGAACAAGCGAGGATTGAGATTGCAGCCTATTGAGTGAGAAAGGAATAATCCAAAGACTAAGCTCCTCATGACAGGTACCAATACAGTTGACAGCTCAGCCGATCCGTGAATCTACCTTTGTAACACTCAACTGGCGGGATTCGGTAACGCAACATTGCAACAAGTTCAGATTTGTGAGGAAATATTTCGTGATGGCTTCAGCTAGATAAGACATCAGTTGGTGCATGACCATGTCACCATATTCTGGAAATCCACTTGTACAGCGAAGGACAGCTACAACTTTAACACAGGACTCGCTGCAATATTCATCACAACACAAAGGAGACACCTGACGATTGGTATAACTATTAATTTCAGAGGACCAATTATAGTTGAGACAATAACATTCGTTGATTATACAATTGGAGAGGAGAATTCTCAGACACTTGTTCATGAATTCTTCCCTCGCACAGGTAATCATGTGCAAGCCTAACTCGGAAGCTAGTCAGCACGAAACTAACACTCAAGAGAAGACACTCTCAAAGATCAGACAACTGTAAGGAATGAGAGCGTGATTCGACATCGCACCTGATGAGGGATCGGCACACGTGAAGAATGGCAAGGCGAAGAAGAGAAAGAAGGAGAGGGAAAAGGGGAGTAGCTTTCGCGGTTGGAAAGGGACTCTGATGACAAGGATCATGGCACTCATATCTGCAGAAGGCACGTCTCCTCGAGGTGTAGGCGAATGAAGATCTAAAACCAAAATAGGCTGCATGCCAGGACTAGAGCAGACTTGTTGCTGAACTGTGAGCTGAAGGAAGCTGCTTGCCGCAGGCCATAGCTAAAATTGATCTCTTCAAATCCAGAAATGATCCGTGATGACAAATTATAACCTTGAGCAGGAGCTCACAAAGGTCTCCTCATTACATGCATCCCTATCCGGAGAATGCATAAAAATAACAGGTGAGAAAGCAATTCTGTGTGGGCAGACCCGAGACAGCTCCGGTGAACCCCAGGTGAAATAAATTCTTCCTTGAGTATTCAAAGCTCAAAAGAATGGATCAGAACCACCAGCCCTCTACAGTCTTAGTACTCACAACGGCATGAGTCCCGTTCCACGCGATCAAGGGAACGCATGACTACGAAAGAGCGCGAATAGTCTTAGAAGGCATTTCAAGAAGGTCACCTCTTGAGAGGGCCTGGATCCTGCTTGCATTTCAAATCATGCCTACGGTTGAACACTCCCGTGGGCTTCAGTAGAGTCAAAAGACCATGTCGTGTATATGGTGACAGACTCGTGTTGACAGGAATCCAGATGTCCAATTTCTTGAACGTGACGACAGGGAGCACTATTTGGAAGGCAAAAGAAAGGGAGTACAATGAGGTCATTCAGCTGAGAAGAAGGAGGTTAGTGGCAAAGTCCCTTGGGAAAACCCAGCCACTAAAACACTAGCCAATAAAATTACGACCACCGACTTCAATAAGAGAAAGAGGTCTGGTTGACACGCTCACGTGAACAGGCTCATGCACGGCACCTTTCAGAGGACAGGAAAATTTCGCCGAACGCTGTATCAAACCAGAAGTTAAGAAGACCAGGTTGTCTCTCCCATTGCTAGAACAGATACGAGGGACCTAGGGACTTAAGGTTCCATGAAACAGCAGCACCTAATCCTATAGCAGATGAACCAAGCTGTATTAGCAAGGATCGTACCCCCACTTATCGAAAACTGCAAGCTACAAAGATCCAGAAGTACTTGCCAACTCCTCTACTACTCTATACAGTCTCCTCACATGTAAAAAGACTGTGCAAAGACAGCTCCTCACCACCAAAAACTGCAAACAAGTATCTAGCAGCTCCACGTCCACGAGATACGGCACAGGCTGACTTTCACTCCCTCATCCTGACGCATTCCCAGTGCCAAAATCCGGATGTGCACCCATCTGAACCTCGCCGGTTCATCATCTCATTACACTAAAAACCACCCGGTCCTCCAGTACAAAACACCAACAACTCCAAATACTCGCCTCCTGACTCGATCCAATAACCGTCATAGAACCTCCAATTCCACACGCACTCACACGCACACGCACTGCATTGTAATATCCTCAACTCCAACAATTCCTTAGATAAACCGCAGTGTTATCGTCTCACACCAGAACCTGCATCCGCATTCATAGATCAGACCATCCCACCACTCTCTCTCTCTCCCTCCCACTCCCTCTCTATCGCTCGCTCCACAGAAGCAAAGTTCAGAAACTGTCTCAATTCTGAGTCTCAAACCAGGAGAAACGGGACTTTTAAACGCGTCTTCCTTGTAGCGCTCTAGTGCAGGTGTGGTGAGAGATCGCGAGAGACGAAACGGTCCCAGCAGATGGAAGAGAAGGAGGAGGAAGAGGGAGGAGCTGAAGCAGAAGAAGAAGAGGGAATGCGAAATGTGAACAAACCATGCGCTCAGCAGAGCTACAGGGAAGACGAAAAAAAACCCAACAACAACTCGAAAGGGGAAGGAAGGAGGCTGGGCCGGGCTGGGCCGGGCTGGGCTTGGCCAATGCGACGCCCAGCCCGGCGACAGAAATAAATTACCGCGCTAGAAGTTACGTAGCCACTGGCCCTGCAGTAAGTAAAGTAAAGTAAAGTATATTGAACCATCCCTCCCTCGTCGTCGTCGTCTGGTCTGCGTACGTAGTTACTGCGCAGTCAAGCCCAGTAGACGGCTTCAGTACCATGGCCTTTATGAAGGTTGGGGCTCCATTTTAAACCCCTCGGTAAAACAAATAAAAATAAAAACAAATGTGTGTCGTTGCTTGGTTCACTCCGCGGGCGCGGGCCAGGTGCTGGCCGGGTAGCCAGCCACCCAGCCCGTGGAGGTGGTGCAGGGCTGGGCAGGCAGTGGAATAATAACAACAATAACAAAACCGAAACTCGTTCTCTTTATTTTCTAATCCATTCTATTCCCTCCCTTCATGAGGAGATACTCATTTATAACTTGTCCACGGTTGCTCTCTCTCTCTCTCTCTCTCTCTCTCTACTTCAAATCCTCTTTTTTTTATTATAAAATCACAGTTTGTATGTATTCACATGAGTGGGTACAGAATTACAGTGTGTTTGTGGGGAAGAATGTTAAGTTTTTTTTCTTTCTTTTTGGCTTTTGTGTCTTTTCCTTTTTAGTTAGTATTTATTTTTTAATTCTTCTCTGGGAACTTCATGCTCTTATGAATTCAGTGTACGTGTATACACTGAATAACTCTCTCTAAGGTCTTCCTGGAAGGCATTGGCTGAATGGGGCCCCTTGGAATTTGAATCACCTCCAGACACCAACAAAAGCCAGCAAAACATGCAACAACAGTGGCCAAGTCCAGAACCATGAAAATCCATTGATGAATTGACATGTCCTATCCTGACAGCCTCACACCCACCACCACTTGGGTATAGCCCCACCCCCTAGTTGACCCCCCACACCAGGGGCTCATTTCCCATTTAGAGTTTTAGGTTTTCCATCGGATAATCCACTTTGTGGTGCTACCACAATGCCAGATACATTTTCAGTCTTTACCTATTACAATAAAAGTGGTATGCAATAGAATTAAAATTATTATTATTATTATTATGAGTTTTGTTATTATTCTGTGATTTGTAGTGGTGTGAGAGAATGAAATTTTTGTAATGATGCTCTGGAAACTTGTGATATGTTCACTTGGACACTCCGTAGGTTTTTGACTGAAACTACTTCTGGTGTATTTGAATAGAGTTGGTAGGCAACGAAGAAGAAGAAGAAGAAAAGTCAATTGATTTAACAGCATTATATTGGATATAATAACTTTAAGAATTGCAATGATCGTACCCACTACTTACATGAACGTACATCATTGATGATAAATAAACTGTTGTATTGCTTGGAAACTGATGGCAGTCACTACTTTAACACATATTTACAACCTTACAATACAGCATTATGCCAGGATCAACTGGGAGGAGAATGATGTAATCAATTCCACAACTTCAGCTGTTTATTTATTTGTTCATATTAACAAATATTTAACAAATAAGTGTTCAAGAATATATTTACTTAAAAATAAAAAGGGATGTTAGAAACACAATCCCCTTGAAAAAACCCATTTAAAGATATACAGCAAAGATTTAAAGCCACACAGTTACAAATCTGACAATGACATTCTCAATCCTTATAATTTGGTATTATTTCCAAATCTAATAATTGAAGTTTGACACATCATAAGTTATCTTACACTTCTCTCCTTTTTCCAGAAATTTCAAGAATTTGAGTGTTTGAATGCAAATTACATTCACATCTTCCATCTCGCATTATTCAGAGAGATTTTGTGCACAATTGTTGCACAAATCATTTCAAGTTACCACATCTACTGAAAAAACTGGTCAAATACACATTCACCAGCCTTTCACAAGCCGATGCAAAAGCAACACAAGATAAAACAAGAAAAAAGAAAAAAAACCGAATTGAAACCAGCTGAAGGTAAACCTTGCAATGGTGTGAAGTTGCAAGTGTTAATAGATTATTTTAGGAGCTTGTTCATATCATTGAAATCTAAAGTATCGTTCAGACATAGTACCAATAAATCCCAATAGAAATGGGAAAAAGCAAAGCAGGGACCACAAATGGGCCAAACCGGGGCACGGTCTGTCAGTGGCAGTCACTCAATTCAGCCAGGCCCTAGGATTGATTTCCGTCACAAACCACTGAAGATTTCAAAAGTAAAATCAGAAATGCCTGATTCAACACTCTGAGGACATACTAGGGGATGGCAGCTGGGCTTTGAATGCACTCCTAGCCCCATGATAATAAAGTGGCAAGAACAACACTGTGGAATAAACTTCTCATTTATTTCCATTTTTCTGCAAAAAACCGATGAATACAAACAGAAACGAACGCAAACACATAGTGTGAGAGATCATCCTGAGGGAAATGTAGACCCAATTACGAAGCTAGGAAGCGAGATAGACGGAACCCCAATTAAAACATGTGCTTTTGGCGGATGAAACTAAACATGGACCCCAAGACATATCGAGAATCCAAGCATCGGTAAGAGCGCCCTTCTCAAGGGGAGAAGTGTACTACTAAGCTTCTCTTCTCTCTTTCCTTCCTTCCTCTAATCAGCCAGTAATCATGCTTAGCAGTAGCGCCGCCTGTAGCAAACGTGCACTCATAAAGCCAACCCCCCCATGCGGCCCTGTAATTACCCTCCCCCCCCCCTCCCCCCCAGCTTCTTGACAAGGAACATCAACCCTCTCCCTTTCCCTTCCATTTCTCACTTTCTCAGTCTCTCCCCCACTTCCATCACCTCTGGCTGGCTGGCTGCTCAGTACCACTACAGTACTCCTAGCATGTACGTGCACTACTTATACGTATCCATATGGCAAAATTCAGTGACTGGGGCATGCGGTACTCTCCTACAACAGAGGAAGAAAAGAAAAAGAAAAAAACGCTGTTGATACGGTGCCAGAAATTCTACACCCATTTATACGGTGAACTGCAGGCCCAGCTCCAGTTCCAATGCTATCTTCTCTTAAACTTCTTCATCCTTTTCTTCCTTTCCTTCCTTTGCTTTTCCCCTGCGAATGTGAATGGAATTTTTCGGTCTTGGTAGCCGAGCCGCCGGAATCAGCCTAGATGGCAGCGCCACTCAGGGAGGCTCATCAAGGAGGGAGGGGCTCCACAATGGTGGGCTTCTCCATTACTGAACAGAATCACCCCTGTTTATTAATTAATTAATTTTTTATCTACCCCACTCACCAAAGGGGAAGGAGGGTGAGTGAGTGAGTGAGTGTGTGTGTGTTTGTGTGTGAGAATGTGTGCACAATGTTAAGTTACTGGGTGTAGGGAGTTAGTTGAGGGACCATCACAACAGAGGAGGATCTAGTCCGATTCAAAGGCCGTCATTTGCACCCCATCCAACCCTCACAAAGGAAGAAAGAACACATGCAATGCATTGTTAGGTTTTAACTATAGAATGCCGGCCTTAGATGTTGTTGGATTTGTATCCCAAGTGTTATGTAATCAATCCATTTGCATATCCTCCCACTATTTGTTTGTATCTTCCTCCTCCACTGGGGGTGAAAGTTTGGAGTCCTGTCCTTATGGGTTGAATTGGCCATGGTTGTCTTAAACAAAATAGAGAGTTGCTTAATTTATTATTCTATGCACCTAAGACATGCCTATTAGTGTGAATTGAATGCCTTTTCTTATTTATTAATGTACAATGTATTTTTAAATGGCTATATTTGAAATAATTTTAGACACCTACGCAAGGTGACATTGGTACATAAATGCAAACAAAAAAGTTGCTATCATGAGTGTTGTATGTGAAAGTCTTTGGTGACCTTGGCATAATTAATATTTGAGTTCTTGGGTTTTTATGACTTGCTCAATTGCTATTTTAATGTAGTTGATATCCTGTTTCTTTTTCCCATATTGCATAAAGCATTTGGTAAATTATCCATATCAGTACATTGAACTCTTTGTCAATTTTAGCTATTAATATGCTCTTGATGATGGAATTTTTATTAAGTGATTCCATACTTGAGTTAGAACTTGGTGTACTTGTCCAAAAATAATCATACTATAAGTTGATAATGGATATTTAGAAGAAAAAAAAACCTAACTGAATAAAAATAAGTATCTAAGAAAATAAATTATAAATACATATGTTTAATTTTTTTTTAAATAATATATTTTTAACAATGGTAATTTATTTGTCCATTTTGATGTTAATATCTACTATTGCAATGTATAATATGGAGGTGAAACAAACTAATAATACAATTCATTTTTACATGAAAAAAGAGAACCTCATATGATAGTTGAAATAATTACTTGTCAATTTATTTTGGATCTCATTAAATAATAAATTTATAATAGTCTCTTTTAAGTTATATTATATAATTTTTATATAATGCTATAGTAATAAAATTTATTAGATAAAAAAGAAAGCTTTAAAAAAAATTATATATATATATATATATATATATATGATAGATTTATCTTAATATTTTAATTATATATATATATATATATATATATATATATATATAAATGAAGATATTTTATTTCTCTTTAATACTTGTGCTTTCTTTCATCTACAAAATATAAAGTTTTTGAGCTCTAAAAGTTATTGAAAAGCATAAAACATAATCTTGCAACACTTGACTCAATACACAGAATGATTAGAAAAGAGACAAGGAATAGTTTAGTACTTAGTCAAAATATTATACAACTTCTAATCCGATACTAACTTGTTTTATGGTACTACTATACAAAAGTTGCTACATATTATGCTACGTTGTTGTATGGCATGATTTGCTATCTGAAAATACACTGGGTATCTAGCTATAGAGAGTTTAGATTAAACTTTAATATGTATCTTTTCTTAGCTTCCAAAACTCCTTTATTTTGCATTAAATTTAAAATATAACAAAATCCCTTCAAAATATATTTTTTCCTCAAAGGGTTTTCTCTTTCAGAACTTTAAAAATTTATAACTCTTGATCTAACTGTTTAGTTTGTCTCAAAATATAGGATAGGTAGAATTCACCCTTAACTTTTACCACACACAAAACCAACTACAAATTCACTTCCAATCTTTTGGCATCTAAGAAATTCTAGCAGATGCTCTAAATCCTTATTTACAAGCACATGAGCACTATTTTTTGATTATCTTAAGAATCCAATACTCGAATGTCATCAAACTTATTTATAAAGTTTATTAACATGAATATACACATTCTCTGAAATTTTGAGCCAAAACCTTGTCAAATTGCTCAAGATATAGCTTAAGACACAACCACTAGTAAATCGGGTCAATTACTATCCTTAGATTGCATGCAATGACTTCAAAATCTAATATCTCCTTCATCCCAACTTAGAATCCAGCAAGAAGTATGCAAAAAGTATAGCCGCAAAAGTGTTCTCTCCAATCACAGTCGCCAATCCTCAATTGCCCTTCGTACGTGTGCGTTATATCAAAAAGAGTAACACTAGCTCCCAAATCAACACCTTAACTTTGAGCACATATATCTCCTTCATATAAACTCCAAATCATATAAGATTTGCACCAAAACCATAGCCAAAATCCTAAACTTGCTGATTCTAGCCTTTAAAGTTCAAATGGCTCTGAAAAACTAGCACTAATCTCTAATATGGCCTCAAGCAACCTCCTTAAAATCCATTGGTCATGATTTTTGACCAGTAGGAATGGAGATTTTCATCATCCATCTCCATTCATCTATATGGATGCCCTAAATTCTCTTTTTGCTACCAAAATCCCTCTCCATCTCTTTTTTTTATAAGATTTATTTAATATATGCTCTAAACACCAAATTAAAGAACCAAAATAAGACTTCAAGAGACACCAATGTCTAGTAAAGGCGACTCTAAATATTTAAAGTTACTACCAATAAAATCAATCTCTAAAGCCACTATCAAAAGAAAATAAAGTTATACAAATTTTGATAATAATCCTTTTAAACAACATCTTTTTTAAATTAGTAATTTAACCATATTCTACAACCAACTAAAATCTAGTAACATGGCTCTTATCATGTTGTTAAATAAATTTTATATTAAATATATAATCACATTATTTTCACATGGTAGCCGAACCATAATATGACAACATCTATGCCTTTGAAATGCTCTTATAATATGTTGAATGCAAAAATTGATGCCGCTTGAGCTTCTTGAAGTATGGCATTGAGAGCTTGTAGTTCCTTGATTTTAGCTTAGATGATATTTTTCAAGGCCTTGAGACTACCTTATTTTTTTTGTGTTGCGTAAATTTTAATTCACAATATTTGTAGCTCCTCTTATATAATAATATGATTGTATTTGAGTTGCATAAGTTTGTCTTGCTATTGGTAAATTATGTGGTCTTTTTCTCAAGTTAGAACTATAGACTTTCCATCTTATGTGAAATATCACATGTAGATGTTGATGAAGTATTTTGTAATAAAGCTATATTTTGATTTAACTACTTGATTTGTAATTGCAACACCATATTGAGCTCATAATACTCATGAATTATATCTTGAGTATAGTCTTTATGAAACTATGACCTTATGGTTTCTTTGTTAGCAACTACCACCAATTGATTTGATGTGCTGCTTAAGATATTGTATTGCAATTGGATTTCTTAGACTGTTTCTTTCTAGATTGTTTTCCTCAGGCTATGGTGTTGTGAGTCCATTGCAATGGTATAGATATCAATATTGGTATAGGATTTTTTGTACCTTAATTCTTTGCCATATTATTTTTACACACATTTGTTCTTGGTGTCTTTCTTTGCCTTCCCTTGGATGTCTTTGATTCATTTCTAAGATAGTGTGTTTCCAAAATATGTGACATATCACTGATATTTGGTTATATATGCTATAAAAAAAGAACTGATGGTAGTATGAGAATATTGATCTTTTTAGAAGTACTTCAATTCTCGTGTGAAGGAGTTGTTGATAATCATGCCTTAAGTGATTGTTTTTCTATCATCTACCAAAAGATACATATCTATGGTGACATCTAAAATAATATTGACTTGCTTACAAAAGAATATCAATGATAGCATGCCACAAATGTAAATAAATTATTTGATGTTACATTTAATCTTTATGATAAGCAAATTGTATCCACCAACTATATGGATTTTGTCATTGGCAATGTTGTTGTGGGTGAGATATAGCTGCTCACACTTGGATCTATAGCTAATGACTTTTAAGAAGTCAGATCAAATATCATTTCAAAATAGTTTATATTCAATAAGATCTTCTTACTCTCAATTGTGCCTAAGTATTAGTTGTCTAAAGTTTCACGATGTGCTATGCTTTAGACTAACTCCCAATACAACTTTTTATTTGCAAGAATTGAGAATTGGCAATAGTAACTTTTTAATTCTATACTATGAGCCTACTTATTGTTTTGCATGTTGATCCATGCTTGAATCTTAGTATAATGAAGAATTATACAATGAACAGAGTGCTATTACAAAGGAAGAAAAAAATATTGGAAAGAAAATAAATAAATAAATGAATAAATAAATGACAAAGAGACCAAAAGATATAAATACAAGATGGCAAGATGAATGTATTTTGAGATGGCAAATTATTATCACAAGGTATTTGTATAAAAAACCATATTAATTTGAAGGTTTTTAAATATTTTCATATTGGCTATTAATTTTTATCTTCAAAAAGATAGATTTCTTTGTAATTATATTATGTTTAAATAATAAGGTGGTAATATAGGCAACTATAATCTTGAAGGGATATACTAGGTATAACTTGGAATTGTGATTATATGATAATTTTGAATTGTCATTTTTTTTGAAGATCTAAGTGACATCTTTTAAGGAAGTAGTATGTGAGCATGTAGAAATCAAGCTCACAAGCTTGTATTTACAAAGCTTATTTGTATTTACAATAATGGCTTCAAGATCATAATTATCCTTGTTAATCAATAAAATTATATTATTGGATAGTGGAAGCTAAATTCTATATGATCCATGTAATAATATATTGATTTTAATGTTTTGAGTTTGTTGAGCTTTGAAGCACCAAATGTCTATGTTGCCTTTATTAAATTTATGAGGTTTTTATTTCTTTTCATAGGTAATATATATATATATATATATATATATATATATATATTGACTATGTCTAATTTTGATTAGGGCATGGTGGTATAATTTATCTATTATTTTAAGATCTTTTACACAAGCCACAAGTATTTTAATAGTCAAGTCTTGTAAAGATACAAGTTTATTAAATGTGGACATAATATGCTTATAAGAAGTAGGAGCTAAATACCAAATACAAGTTCGAACATAAAGTGGTCTGTTTTGATTTATAAGACATCCAATGGGCTCAAATAGAAACCTATAAATATTCATCTCAATCAGCCTTGTTCTTATGCATGAAGCAAGATAACTTATTAATAATGGTTTTGATAGTAGATTTGGCTAAGTCATTGCCTTGAAAATAGTACATCATAGACATGCAATGTTTGATGATGGATGTATCTACAAGTTGTTTAATTACCTTATTTAAAAAATATATACATTAATTTGAGATTATTTTAATTAGATATCTAAAAAAAATAATAATATTTTTATAAAAGAATTTGATAATGATAAAAATAGTATTAATTTTTGAGTACTTTTTTTGCACTATTGGATGACATAATTAGTGGCTATGAGTGCGTATGTATTCTATTGTTGTGTAAGAGGTTCAATAGCTTTGATGAAGTCAAATTCTTTAATACATACATTGTGTAAGTGGAAATATGGTTTGTAATGGTGCTTTCTATATTTGTACAAATTTTAGTTTGGTAATTTGATATAAATAACATGAGAAGACATACTTGTTGATGTTTTTATGAAGTATATGCTACTAATACCTTATAGTAAGAAGTTTTTTATTGGTAGATTTTGTTGCTTGTTATTCTCAATATAGAATCATTATGTGATGTTTGTATCAACTTATGTTGCAATGCCACTGAGATCCATAATTTAATAATATGATTTATTCCAAATTTTTATAATTTATCATCAATGTACGTATATAATAATGTTTAGTGTATAAAATTGAATCAATACAATTCTATAAATATAGACAAAATATGACTGATAGTTAGATATATAATGATATTATGTATTCAATAACTTATAGACATGATTACATCTATAATAACATTACATAAGTATGGATTTGAGAATAACTCATTTATACTCAAGTTTCATATCTATAGAAGGCTTTTAAGAAGTAATCAAAAATCACATTTTATTTCTTAAAGATATGAACAACCTCAAAGTCATGTCCTATGAGTAGCATTATCTATCAAGGTATGTGACTCATAATCATAGATTGATTTATTAAGTACACTAATACATGATGATCAACAACAAACTAAAATTTGTTTTCAAATAAATAATGCTTGTATTTTTTCACAGCCTAGATTATTGCCATAGCCTTATATTTTGTAATCAAATATTTTTGTTCTATTGTATTTAACCTTCAGCTTGCATATGATATAGGTTGATCTATTTTTCTATATGGTATTGCATAAGTATCACTTCAACAACAATATTTGATGCATCAATGTATATGAAAAATAAGAGTTATTATTTTTGTGCCAATAATATGGAATAATTGATGTATGTACATTTTACTTCCAGAAAAAGCTTTAGTGGCTGTGACATGCTAATGTAGTTTGTATTTATATTCAATTTTGTTGGATTTAGATACAAGCAAGATAAAATATGCTAATTTTTTTTATAATTTTTTTTGAATTGAGTAATTTTAAGAATACTTTGTATGGCCTTTTCATTATGAGTTGTGGGCATACTTTGTATTTATTTGATTTTCTTAGAATCCAAAAACTTATCCAAACAACAAACAATATACTCAAGTATAAGCTTGGAGAAGAATAAAAACATATATTTATCTGCATTGAGGTTTGTTGTTGTTATTGCGTTCAAGCTTCAGTAGATCAAAGCAATTGAACTAATAGAGGTGGGTTCGAACATGGAAAAAGACTGGTTATATAAATTAGGTCTGTTAGTGTTACAATTGACTGTATTCTAGCTATCTAAAATTAAGTATCAAACTACAAAATATCAAGGCTTAGTACTTCTGTCTTAATTCAACCCATATACCATTCTACAATTATCAATTCAACAATATTTTTTTCAATCACAATTCTTCATAAGCAAATAATAAAAAAAATAAAGAGGTAGCACCGATCTTATCCCGGCTTATGACTCTTAGTCTGACTCTTGGCTTACGACTCTCACAGTCTAGCTCTCAGCTTACGACTCTCACAGTCTGGCCCTCAGCTTACGACTCTTAGAGTCTGGCCCTCGGCTTACAACTCTCACAGTCTGGCTCTCGGCTTATGACTCTCACAGTCTGGCTCTCGGCTTATGACTCTCACAGACTGACTCTAATCGCTCTTTCTTCAATCTATTTATCCTACCAAAAAATTGATCCATCGGCTAGTAGATTCCAAAGGTTATGATCCTTTGAATTTTTAACCATTTATTCTACTAACAATCTAATGTTGCCAACTAAACTGCTTAACCATCAGTCTAATTTTCAAGGTTGTCAATAACCAACCAGTAACTTATCACAAAGTTTATTTATCTATTCTACATAGCCTCACTCCTAATTGTGCAGCGCTCTCACAAACACATAATTGTTACATATCTAAAAACTACTTAATAAAACTCTACAAAGGTACTATCTCCTCTCGCCAACCCAATTGATCATTTGCTGTATTATCGAATGTGCGTTCCATCAAATTTGGTTCCAAATGCAAAACTTCTTCCTCCCCCTCTAATCCGTCAATCGCTCCTTCCTCAACTGGTTTGAGAGATCTTCATTATACTCTCCCAATTCACGGACTTGAGCTTCCAATTTCAAGATCTAGACATTCCAAAGTTTCAATTGTTACAGTTGTTGACTCATCCATTTTAGAACATCTTCAATCAACACTTGTGACTGGCTCCTCACTATTAACTCTTTACTAGAACTACTACTCTCAAAAATACAAGAAATACAAGAAAATGGCACTCCAGCCAACCCAAAACAACACCACAGAATGACTTTAACTGGTGCCCCACTCCTACTTCTTACTATAGTCCAATCAATTGGGTCGACTCTCTTTTATGTAATAGAAAACCCATCCTGGGTTTATAGATAGTAAAGTTTAAGTCGATTACCATTGATCCATATCATAAATTTAGTATCCATAAAATCTTCCATTTGTACTAAACTATTTGAAAATCCTTCAATAATTCGATATAGCCCATGCTATCGAACTTGAAATTTTTTTAGAAATTTTTTAAATCAACTATCATAAAGAAGTACCAAATCATTTGGCATTAAAGCCTTTGGTCTAAGCTTACTATCATAATAAGTCTTCCTTTATTTTTGTGTCATTTCCATTATCATTAATGCATTGGCTCTAGTTTCATCTAATTTTTCCAATTCTTCTAAACGGTTCCGTAATGAATCTTGATCTTTCAATCTAGTATCTATAGAAATTTTTAAACTTTGGACTTCTAATTCAATAGGTAATATTGCTTCCTGGCCATAAACCAATTGGAAAGGGATAACATTGGTAGTAACTTCATATGCAATACGGTATGCCCATAAAGCTATGAAAAATTTAGTGTCCCAATCTGTTCTCGCTCCTGAAACTGTTTTTGTTAAGATTTTACATAAAATTCTATTAGTCTTTTCCATTTGTCCATTGGCTCTACGATGATACGGTATAGTCTTCCAATGTTTTATCTCATATTTAGCCATGAGTGCTTCGATTGTACTATTTATAAAATAAGTTCTTTGATCATTAACCAATTTTCATGGACAATTGAACCATGTAATAATATTTTCATACAAAAAGGTTGCTACTGTACTTGTACTATTGGTTTTCGTAGCTATGGCTTTAGTCCATTTTATTACGTAATCCGTTGCTATTTGTATATACCATTTTTGTCCATTTTTTGAAGCTGGTACAATTAGTCTTACAAAATCAATTTCCCATTTTTCAAAATACGCTTGAGCCAAAATTGGTACCAATGGCATTATTGAAGTTCCAGTAGGTCGACCCGTTCTTTGACATGGGTCACAATGACGGACGAATTGGTGGGCATCTGCAAACAGTGTTGGCTACCAATAACCAGCCTGTAAAGCTTTACGAGCCGTGCTGTCTCCCGCAAAATGTCCACCACAACTGTCCAAGTGGCAACCTTCCAATATAGTACGTACTTCAGTCTAATAAATACAGCTTTGTAAAACTCCATCCTTGCCTTGTTTATATAAAGCTTCACCAATCATCATATAAGGTGCACATTTTAATATTAAGTATCATTTAAGCTTTTCATTGAAATTAGATGGGAAGGTTTGAAATGTCAAGTATTGAATTATTTCACTATACTCTAGAGTAGTTATATCTATCGCAAATAGTTTCACATCGGATAGTGCATCGTTAATGAGTTTATTATCCAATATATTGGATAACTGAGATAAATGGTCTGCATTGGAATGTGATTTCCTTGGTCTTATCTCAATAATAAAGTCAAATTCTTGCAAGAGTAGAACCCATCGTACAATACGACCACTCAATTGAGGCTTATTAATCATATATTTTAAAGCATCATGTTCGATATGGAAAACAAATTTATAATCAAGAAGATAATGTCAAAACTTTTGTACGAAATAAATCATCCCCAATGCTTCTCTTTCGATTGTTGTATAATTTCTTTCAGTTGCTACTAATTCATGACTTGCATAATAAATAGAGTGATCAAAACCCCGCTCATCTTTTTGGCTTAATACAAAACCAATCGCGACATTAGATGCATCCACCTAAACTTGGAATGATTTTGTCCAACAAGATGCCATCAATATTGGTGCTGAAATCAATTTTTGTTTCAATGTTTCAAATGCAATTGTACATTCTTTTGTCCAAAATGGATTGGTCCCATCGGTTGGTGGTTTCTTCAAGAGATTAGTCAAGAAAAGGCATATAACTACGAATAGATAGATAAATCATCGATAATAACAAACATGGCTGATAAATACTCGAACACCCGTAACAATGTCTGGTTGCTTTAATTCTACTATAATCTTTATTTTATCTGAATCTGTAGCAATGCCTACCATCGAAACTATATGATCTAACAGTTTACCAGAAGGCACACCAAATTGGTATTTTTTTGAATTTAAAGAAATTCCATATTTGGCACATTGATTCAAACATTAACCTAGATATTCTAAATGCTTGACTTTCATACTAAATGTATAGAAATCATCTAGAAATATTTCCATTGAAATTTGTAGATAATCTTAAAACGCTTGCATCATTACTCTTTGAAATGTAGCTGGTGCATTACAAAGCCCAAATGGCATAATCTTATAGGCAAAGGTCCCCCAATCCTTAGTAAAAGTAGTTTTTAACTGGTCTTCTTTTGCAATCTTAACTTGATTATAACCGGAGAATCCATCAAGAAATGAATAACATTCATGTTTAGCGATGACATCCAATATACTATTCGTGAATAGTAAAAGAAAATAATCCTTCTTGGTAGCCGCATTTAATTTTCAAAAATCTTGACAGATACAAATTTTTTTATTCTTTTTTGGTATTATAACAATTTGTGAAATCCATTCACTGAAAGGAACAGGATAGATAAATCCAACCTCTAAGAGTTTATCCAGTTCTTCTTTTACCAAAAGTGACTATTTTGGATTAAGTCAATGTTGTCTTTGGCATACTGGTGTAGCGTTCTCCTCCAATATAATTCGATGCTCACAAACCTCAGTTGGAATTCCTTTAAAATCCACATACGACCATGCAAAAGCAGTTTTATGCATTAAAAAGTAATCCACCCAAATTCCTTTCTCCTTGCTTTTTATACTGCCGTAAATCTGAATGCTTTAGGAAGCCTCCCTTGTACCTAAATTAATTGGTTGACATAGTGGAATTTCAGGTGTCCTTAGATTGATGTTCTACTCAATTCTAGAATCTTTCATAAAATCCGACACATTATAACTTTCCAACTCTAGTTCCATAGTTCTAACATGATAAACATCCTGTTTATTCATCCAATCTGCAATCATATGATCAGAATCGTCAATAACATCTAGAGGAACTAAGTACTCTCCCAGTCCCCTACATTGGTAGTTCATTCTAGTGTGCTCGATAACTTGCCTTGTATCAACATTAATTGGGTCAGGTGCACCAATTTCTTCTTCTACAGACTCATCTTTATAATCCAACGTGAATTTTGAACTGATAACTTGAGTTTCTCCGTGATATTGGACAGGGTATATTTGAAGCACAATTTTATCATTACCTTTTCCAATTGTCAATGTACCATGGCCCTAGTCATTTCGAGCTTTAGCTTGATACAACCACGGTCACCCTAATAAAATTGGATATGATAATATAGAGCTTCGCAACTAAAAAATAATATAATCAATTTTATAAGTATTCCCCGCAATTACTGTATCAATACTTCGTAAAATATCCATAGGATTAACTCGACTGGAGTCAGCCATTCTCAAAACTACTGTAGTAGGTAATAGATGATCTAAACCCAACTCCTCCATTGTAACGGCATTCATAAGATTTATACTAGATCCTTCGTCTACTTGCACTCTCAATAATAACACTCCATCAATCGAGACATCAATCGTAGGTGCATCTGGATCGAGATTCAAACTTACTTCTCAAATTTCTCTATTTCGAGATCTGCGACAAATTAATGAAGAATTCAAGATAGTTCGGCACTCAGGTGCTATCGCCAATAATTACTTCATAGAGATCATGGGCTGTATAGTATCCAAATCTTTTACAATATCATATGGTTCTGTATTAGTGGTAATTCCCAATGTCCGTTTCTTCTTCCCAATCCTAGACACTGACGCAAGTAAATTGGTTTTCTCTAGATTGGAAATTGGTAAAGCTACTGGAACTGAATTTGACAAAGCTTGTAAAATTATTTCTTTCAATGGGTAAGATTGTTCTCCTAATTGGACTGATATTGATTCTTTGGAATTCACGCTTCTTAGAAGATCTTTCAATGGAAAGGACGTTTTTTGAAATTGAGTAGAGAACGGAACAACTTGACATGGAATCGAAGCCTCTATAATTGGTACCTCATTGGGATGCACAACCAATTAAGGTCTTATACTGAGTAAAGGATCCATGTCAGGACCTGGATTGGATGTCTTCATAATTGGGTCCAATTGGTCCTTCGCTTCAAGATCAACCAAATGTTGAATTGGTCCTTTCCCCTTTTGCTAACTTCTAGTAAGGACAGCTTGGACTACTTCTACCCAATGAACTGGTGAATCTTGAGGACCTTGATTTATCTCCTCTATTTTTCCTTGGCTTTAGATTTGTTGATCTCGATTATTGAAATTGAATGGAGCATTACATTGTTGATAAGTATGTCTTGACTACTTGTAATTTACACATACTAATGCATAATCATCACTGGCTCTGGGATTGGAACATTCACTGGTATAATGATCAATCTGTGTGTAACAAAAAAATCGAAGTGGTCTTCTTGTACCCCCATCCGGCATATTGGGTGTCTCCACAAGTATATACCTACTAGGCTTATTCCATGTAGGGTTAGAAAATGATCTTAGTTGTCTCGTTTGTATGAAGGGTACTTGGTTCGAAGGTGTTGGTGAAGCATATTGCTAATACCTCTGTTGCTCCTTCCCATAGTTTTGGGGATTTGATGTAGACCCCTGATTAAAATTGGAACTTTGAAAATTATTGAATGTTTGATTTTGTTAATTAGATCAATTTCCATTCCATCCGTATGTATTTTCTGTTTGGACTTGATTGACTTCCCACTGAGTCGATGGGATCATAGTCTGATTATTGAATTGTTGTTACCTTTGTAAATGCCAGTAGTTTTGGGTAGAGTGCTTTCCTTTGGAAAATGTACATTCAACATCCGTTTATCTGAGTGATGGACATTCTATATCAAAATGACCTTATCCCTTACAATTATTATACCATACATTAGGCCTCGTATTAGAAGGCTTATATGGTTTCTCCTTATCTTTAGCCAAATTCACGGCCAATTCTTCCATTTTCTTTGTTAGATTTAATAACAAGGCTTCATTTGGATCTTTAACAGTCGCATTTGTGAACAACTCCAGTTGTTGATAGGTTGGCAATGTAAAATAAGGTGTCATCATTATTGGTGCTATTGCTTGGAGTGGTGTAGCATTAATTAGTTGTTACAACATAATATTCTTCACATTGGAGGCAGCCATTTGTGAGCAATTAGCCATCGACACATTTTCCGATTGTATTTATTGGCTTCTTGAACTTGGAATCATCGTGGCCCTCACTGTTAACAATTGGTCATAATGACATTCTTCCCACACCTTTGCTCGTGTCAATGATGCTTCTATCATAGTTGATCGAGCCTCTTTTATAAACATTTTCAATTCTGGTGGATGCAAACTATTAATTAATATCGACAATATATACACATCTGTCATTTGATTATTTGACCATTTACAAAGTATATCCATGATCCGGCCATAATAGGACTCTACGGATTCTTTCGCAAATATCTTACTATTCATAGAACTTTCTCGAAGCCAATCTTCAAATCCAATTTGTCTAAAATGGGTTAGGAAGGCATTCCTCAAGGCCTCCTAATTGGGAAATCTATCCACTGGTTGCCAAATATACCATTCAAAAGCTGTATCTTTTAAAGTTGTTGGCAACCATCTCAACTAAATGTCTTCAATTCTACCATTATTAGCCATGCAGGCTGTCAAGAATTGAAATATATGGTGATCGAGATCAGAGCATGGCTAACCACTAAAAGTAGGTAATGGTGCCATACTTGTAGTTCGGTCTCCTACTACTCCCATTTGTACTACAATTGATACTTCTGGCACTCCCGCGGCTATTGGTATTATCAGTGGTCTCCTTACTATTTGAATCTGAATTTTTCTTCCTTTGGTTTTTTTTGGACCTGTAATTCTTTTTTGTCGTTTTCGTAGGATATTTCTTATGCGTAATCGTTCTTGTCTTTTTTTTGTTTGTCAATTAATTCTTTGATAATCTTCCTCTCTGTGATTATCACTCATAATCTTTCATTCTTCTTTATAAAATCAATACTACCTTGAATTATAACTCACATATTTGTAATCCTAAAATTAGTTCTTCTCATGTTTTCATTCAACATATAATTCCATCCTCATACAATCAATTTCTAACATTTCATATTGTTATCATTTCTCCGACAGTGATGCAAAAATATTGTTCTCATTGCGTTCAAACTTTGGTAGACCAAAGCAATTGAACTAATAGAAGTGGGTTCGAACACGGAAAAAGACTGGTTATATGAATTGGGTCTGTTAGTATCACAATTGACTGTACTCTGACTATCTGAAATCTAGTATCAAACTACAAAACATCGAGGCTTATTACTTTCGTCTTAATTCAATCCATAATACATTCTATGATTATCGATTCAACAATACTTCTCTCAATCACAATTCTTCATAAGCAAATAATAAAAAAAACAAAGAGGTATTACCAAGCTTACCTTGGCTTACGACTCTCAGTCTAGCTCTCGGCTTATGACTCTCACAGTCTGGCTCTCGGCTTACGACTCTCATAGTCTGGCCCTTGCCTTACGACTTTTACAATCTGACTCTCGGCTTACGACTCTCACAGTCTGGCTCCGACTGCTCTTTCTTCAACCTATTTATCCTACCAAAAAGTTGATCCGTTGGCTAGCAGATTCCAAAGGTTATGACCCTTTGAATTCTTAACCATTTTTTCCACTAACAACCTACTGTTACCAACTAAACTGCCTAACCATTAGTCTAATTCTCAAGGTTGTCAATAACCAACCAATAACTTACCACAAGATTTATTTACCTATTCTACAAGGTTGATAATGTATTTTTGACAAGTTTTAAAGATTTGTTGCTGATGTTGGATATATTTGTTTTCACGCTTGTAGATAGTTCTATCATTAAGGTGTATTCAAAAGAAATTCTAAAGATATGATTTAAATAAAAAATTTATTATATGCTAAAGTGTCATAGGTACGTTTTTTGGATCAAAAGGTATTTGTTCAAATTTTAAAAAATTCCATTCTATAGAGAAGACCATTTTATTTTTATCCTTTGGTGCCATCACTACTTCATAATATCCTAAGAAATAGTTTGATGAAACTATACATCTTGTGAACTATTACATCATTGATGGTTTCTTCTATATATTAAAAGAAGTAATGATTTTTATTTTTATTTTATTGTAGCATTTAATCTATAAAAATTCATACAAATTTGTAGAATTATAGATTTTTTTTGAAATAATTACCATAAGTGACAACTACAAGGTAAAATTTGTGGACAAAATAAATCTAACTTGTAAGAGTTTGTCTAGCTCTTGCTTCATGGTTTGCATATAATTGGAGATTATTCAATATCACCTCTATTTAATAAAGATGACATTTGGAATAAGATCAATCTTGTAATAGGATATAAGTAAGTTAATTGTATAGATAGTTAGAATCATGGAATTTTTTAGAATTGATGTTAGGTTAAAGGATTAGGTAGGATCTATCGTGGATTATTCTAAAAAGAATTTAGGACAATTATCTAGATGAGGCCCATGATAGAACCTTCGAATAAAAGAATTTAAGGTGGTTATTTAGGTGAGATCCACTACCTAAGAATATTCTAAAAAGTCTAGGGTGGTAGGATAAGGTATAAATAGGATTGGCCAGGGACTTTTGGATATTAGGTTAGGTATGGCTTTGGATCCTTTCTCTTAGTAAAGTTTGGTTTTGCATCTTACTACTCAGATATATTTTGTTCTGTTCCTTTTGTTTAGTTTTGTCTTTCATATTCTATTTTTTTTAGTTCCATTTAATTTTATTTTGGTCTGGTTTGTCCTATTTTGTGATGAAGCTTTATGTTGCTATGGATTAGAAGGATCTTCGGTTTTGAGATAATCTAGTCTTCTTTCATTAGTATCAAAGTAAGTATTAGACTATTTATTTTTGGTAGTATATCAATAGTCATCATTTAGTCTAAGATCAGTTGTTGTGGAGATAATATATATTGTATTGAGGCTATCACAAGCTATTTTTAAAAAAAATTCAAATAAGAGGTAAAAAGGTATTAGAATAGTAGACTCTAGACAAAAAATCATAATATAAAAGATATGGTGGAGCAATCCCAGATAGAAGATCAAATAAAACACCTCTTAGGCTAGATAGCTACTTTGCAAGGATAAATAGAAGCTTCAAGAAAAAAAAATTGATATCTACTAGGTTGAAATTGAGTAAGCCTAGTACATACTTTGGATCTATAAGACAAGAAGATTTATGTCAATGGCTCTTCAACATGCAATAATACCTCCAACTATCTGGAATAAATACCACTAAAGAAATTATATATGCATTTAACTATTTGTCAAATGCGGCAGCTATTTGGTGGCAACATCGAGTTCAAAACTATGGGGCTCAAGGTGGATTTTGTGACTAGCAAGAATTTGAGACCAAATTTAGGAATTTTGGCCCATCAATACAAAGAAAATAGTATATGATTAGTTAGCAAATCCTACACAAGTTAGGTTGGTGCAAGATTATGTCTCCCAATTTAAGTCCCTATGTCTCCAAATTGACAATGTTTCAGAAGAAAAGATGATGGATTGATTCCTATGAGGTTTGAAACCTGAAATTGAGTAAGAGATGGAGCTAAGGGTTCTACAAACATTCAAAGAGGCAATTCAGATTGTAGAGAGGGTCGATGCTATAGATTTCAAAAGTTATGGAACATGACCTATAGCACGAAGTTTTATGCCACTGTCTAATATTATGGCACAACAACCAATACCAATGGAAATTGATGCCTTACTAGGATTATTGATACCATAAAGACAACAAATATTAGTGCAAAAAGGATTGTATTTTTATTGTCAAGAACTACGCTATCAATTTCGAGGTTATTCAAAATGTCAAAGTGCAAGTACTAGCAAGACAAGGCATTTCACAATCTCAAAACTCATCAAGTCAATAATGAGTCAGAACACAAAAACGAGGCTCCATAGTAAAGGTGCTAGGGATTAGTACTAGAAGTAGCTACTATTTCTTAGAGACAAATGGCATAGCCTTGAAAAACTATAAAAAGAGTCGATAGGCACATCTTACGGGACTACTAAAAAGGCAACCATGTTCAGTACTTATAAATTGTAGCTCTACAGAAAATTACATTTTCAACTGAAATTGTAAATCGGCTTGAAATTAAAACTAAGGCAATCAAGGATGAAAGTATATAGCTTGAAAATAACCAAGAGAATGTATTAAGTGAGATTTTTTTTATTATATAAAATATTTCATAAGAATGGACTAGGCATTTGATTGTAAAAGATAAAAATAATTTGCAACAACAAGTCCTAATCACTTTAATAAAATTATACACAAATTACTATAGAAGCTTAAAAAATATAATTAAGCATCAAATAAGTCTAATTATTATTATTTTATTTTATTTTATTTTATTTTTATGTTTGAGATAAATTTTTTAAAAAATAAAATATAAGGAAATCCTAAAGAAATCTAAAAGAAAATCTAAAGAAATCCTAAAGAAATCCAAATCAATTCCAAATCAAACCAAATCCTAAGCTTAAAAAATCATAATCCTAACCAAACTCTAATTCCTAACTAAATCTTAATTCTAATCAAATTCTAATCAATTTTTTAAATTTCAAACAAATTTCTAACAACTTTAAAGTAGATTTTGAAATTTAATAATTAATATTTGAATCATTTATTTTAACTCAAATTTTATATATTTTTTATTAAGTGAGTTAATAAAAATTACAAAAAAATAAAATAAAAATGATCAAAATTACCAAATAGAAAATAACCTCAAAAATATGCTTAAGTATCAGCTGGCCTCTTTCTTTGACTTTGATGCCAATTGCCCAGAGCCAATTATTCCTAATTCAATTGTTATTTTACTTCTATACTTTACATACTTCTTAAAAATCAATCTGACTATTATTATGAAAAAATTTGCTTCAATTTAACTAGCAGATTGACAAATATCTAAAAAAACCTCACTAGTCCACAAAATCCTAAATTTTGAGACCATAATCCACAAAAACCTTCATGCTTTATAATCTAACCATTTGATCAAATCCAAATTCACAACACATATCTAAGACAATTACATCCACAAACCTAAAAAAATTTATCCATATATCTATTACTAAATTCTTGAAATTACTCCAAAATGTCAACTCTATTATATTTTTGAAAATCCAGAGTCACCAAAAACAACCTCAACTTTGTAAAGCTCTTACAAAGTTATTATCTACCTCAAATCATCATAATTAAAACTTATAGAATCCTTATTAAGTTTGTTCTCTAATTCCACTCTTCAATCAACCAAAAAATCCTAGAATCGTTGTCAAGGCTTGGTTTTGTCTCTCAAGGTCTAATTTCAACCTTGGTTGATAACAGGTCTTCTCTAGATATTAGTTTTTGTCTTTTTTGAGGTAATTTCTACTAAAACCAACTATTAACTCTTTTCTATATATGCCATTATCTTTTATTTTTCTAATCTATCTTATTTTGCCTTATTTATGGCCCTACAAAGTAAGTAGAAGTTACTTTTCTAAAAAAACAACATTATTACTAAAATTTTTAATACCTTCTTTTCTTTTATCTATATTTTTTTATTTTATCTTTTAACTTGGTTCTTTTATAATAAGATCTATAATATTAACTTTCACTATATAGTCGTATTGTAATACAATAATATATAAAGAAAAAATCTTGAGGTTAATAAATATATACATATTAAGAGAGAGATTCAAGCTGACAAAGCTAAGGTATGATGTTATCCTTGATATGCCATGGCTAGAGATGAAAAATAACTAAGTTGATTGATAACAAAGACAATGTCTTTTAAAGATGGAAGAAACAAAGTGATTCTTTGCACCTCTACATCAATTGAAGAAGAAAGTCAATCTGCAAATAGAACATGAGCAACTAGTATATATGGTGGTTCCAAATCTTACGTCAGTGGTAGGAAAGATAGTTGAAAGAGTATAACAAGTAGAACAACTCATACAAAAATATCAAAATATCTTTCTAATTGACCTATCTAGTGGCGTACCTCCTAATTGATGTGCTTCCTTTCAAATAGAACTATTGTTTGGAGCCAAACTAATAAGTTGATCAATTTATTGTCTAGTACTAAAAGAACTTGAAGAGTTGCAAAAGACATTGGATGAACTCTTAGAAAAAGGCTTCATTCAAGAAAACACATCAACATGAGGATCACCTATATTCTTTGCATCAAAGAAAGATAGAAGACTTCACCTTTGCATTGACTTTTAAAGCCTTAATAAATAAACTGTTAAAAATGTATATCCACTCCTGAGTATGGATGATCTTATTGACCAACTTTGAGGTGCGACCATCTTTAGTAAATTAGATCTTTGGAGCAACTATTGGCAAATACATATTCCTAAAAAAAATGTAAAAAAGATGTCATTTTATATGTGCTATGGACATTTTAAATGGCTGGTTTTATTCTTTGGCTTCACCAATGTTCGAGCCTCTTTCATGGATCGAATGAATAGATTTTTTCAAGATCTTTTGGACAAGTATATACTCATCTTTATTGATGGTATTTTCATATATAGTAAAATTCCTAAAAAGCATGAGCAACACATACAAAAAGTATTGCGTCACGTATAAGATACTCGCTTCTATTACAAGCAATCAAAATATGAACTTTGGAATTTAGAAGACACCTTTTTGCAACATATGGTGTCTTTTGAAGGCATGCGTATTGAGTAAAATAAGGTGAAAGCAGTAAAGCATTGGCCAACCTCTAAAGATGCTTTTGAAGTTTGCTCATTTTTAGTCCTTGTTGGATACTATTGCCATTTTGTTTGGCAATTTGTTTACATTATTGCCTCATTGACAAACTTATTTGAGAAGGGTGCTTCATTTGAATAAAAATTGGAATAGCAAAATGTCTTTGATAAGTTGAAGAAGGCACTCATTACTACTTCAATATTACAACCGTATAATCCTAACCTCCCTTGTAGGCTTGACATTGATTCTTTTGACTTTGCTATTAGAGTCGTCCTTCAACAAGACTTTGATAGGGGCCTTCAATCTATGATGTATGAATCACGCAAGCTCATAGGGATAGAGTGCAATTGCTCTGCAAATGGTCAAGAGTAATTGGTAATTGTATACGCTACAAAGGTGTGATAATACTATTTATTGGAAAAGCCAGTGGTTATTTGAACTGGCCATCAATCCTTACTACATGATTTGCATCTCAAAAATATGAAATTGTGGCATCATCTTTGGAAAGAACAATTGCAGCTTTTTGATATCCAACTTGAGTATAAGTAAGGGTGACAACATATTGTATTAGACATCTTATCGAAAACACCAAACTTGAAGAAAAAATTGGGAGAGGGCAAAAGTCGCTATCATTAGTAGTATTATTTCATATCTAATCAAAGATGTAGAATGGAAGGAAGCTACACATTAGAATATTTATTTTAAGATGGTTAGCAATTGGTTGAAGGTCGGTGATACATAATATCAAAATTATATTCTTAGTGATGGCTTATTCTATTTCAAGAAATAAATTTATGTACCTAACAATGCTAAATTCCAAAGGCTCATACTTCAAAAGAGACATGACATCCCAATATTTGGACATTTGGAATGAAAGAAGACTTTAGAACAAATCTCAAAGACATGGTTTTGGATAGAGTTGGATCATGATATTTGAGCCTTTATACACTCTTGTAAGTCATATCAATGTAATAAAGTACATAATATAGCGTCTCTTGGACTATTACTATTAATTCCACTACCTACAATACATTGGGAGTAGATGACTATGGATCTCATTATGTGTTTGCCTTACATGCCTCATAATTATACCATGGTTGGTGTCTTTTTGGATCGACTCTTGAAGCAACTTTACTTGGCCGCAATACACTTGAACATTCATGTGCCAACGCTTACACAAGTCTTCTTTGATACCATCTTTCATTATTATGGATTACCTCATATCATCATTTCAAATTGAAATCCATGCTTCAAGGAAGTTTTTGGCAAGTATTTTTAAAGCCACTAGGTACATGACTTGCCATGTCTACAACCTTCTATTTCCAAATAGATGGACAAATAGAACATGCAAATCGGACCTTAGAGTATATGTTGCGGATTTTTGAGGCAGTTTATCATAATAATTGGAATGAATACTTGACGCCCTTAGAGATTACTTATAATAATAGTATTCAAGTAAATAATGGTCATTCACTATTTTTCCTTAATATTGGTCAATATCCAATTATGCCTATAACTCTCCATTTTCTATTCACACCAATAACCTGATAATAGAGGAATTTATACATTGGCTTACAATGGCCTTATAAAAGGCACAGTACCACCTCTTTACTGGACAGAATTGATAAAAGCAGTATGTAAATAACTATCGGCAACCCAAGACCTTTTGAGAGGGTAATTAGGTGTTACTCTCTAACGCCAACTTGCCACTTGTTACATCAACCCAAATCCGTAAATTAGCATCTTGGTGGCTTAGACATTTTTGTATTTCTGCAATGATTTTTAATATTGCATATTGCCTCGAGCTTCCGCCACATATTTGGATCCATCTAGTCTTCTATATTTGACAATTGAAGGAATTTCGTACTGAGCCAAAGCACTTTCCAAATCAATATTTACTACCACCACTATCAGTTCTAGTTGAAGACCAACAAGGATATAAAGTGGACAATATTTTGGAGCATCATTACCTTTATCATGGCAATAGACATCCACAACTTTAGTATAAAGTTCTTTCAAAAGATTACCCTATTCACAATGTAATAAAGAAACCTGCACAAAATTTCACCCTTTTCCAAGAAACAATTTGGAGATTTCATCGAGAGCAAAATAAGGACGTTCCACATTAATAGAAGAGAATTAACTATAAAGGATATTGATAAGATATTTATATAGATAGTTAGAATCATATAAGTTTTTAGAATTGAGATTAGATTAGTTGACTAAATAGGATCTACCATGGAATATTTTAGAAAGATTTTAAGGTGGTTATTTATGTAGAGTCCACTATAAAATCTTCTAAAAAAGGAATTTATGATGGTTATCTAGGTGGAATCCACCACCTATAAATATTTTAGAAAGTCCAAGGTAGTAGGATAAGGTATAAACAGGACTGGCCATGGCCTTTTGAGCATCATATCAAGTATGGCTTCAGATCTTTTTTCTCAGTAGACTACATAGTTGTCGTTTTGCATCTTTTTATTTAGATGTCTTCTATCTAGTTTCTATTTGCTCAATTTTGTCTTTCATGCTCAATTTTGTTTAGTTCCGTTCAATTTTGTTTTGATCTATTTTGTCCTATTTTGTGATAAGATTCTATGTTGTTGTGGATTAAAAGGATTTTAGGTTTTGAGATAGTCTAGTCCTATTTCAAATCTGATTCTTAGTTATTTCCATGGATATTTCTTTTAAATTCTTATATGACTAATCAAATATGTTCAAATATTTATAAAATAGTACAATTCCAATGGTTTTTATGTCATTAGATGTATTAGCATTTATTTTGATGTATTTGAATTTTAAGAGTGTGTCAAGATTTATAAGTTTTATTTTTTAAAAAAAATTGAGTGACCATCTTATAATCATTCATCTTCCTAATTTAATATATGTTGGTTGTTTATTAATGATGGATTGATTTTAGAACTTGTTAGTGAATTAAGTAGACATATTCAAATATTTATTATTAATTAAGATCTCAAGATTCATTTTTATGAAAAAAATCAAGTGAGGTTTAAGCGCATATTCAAGTTCTTTTTCATCTAGAATTAGTTGAAAGATCCAATTGTTGCTTATGATTTGCTAGATTGTTAAGGATTTTTCTTGAGTGATGTAATTATTGACATAAATGTGCACATGCTGATGTTCATGGTGAATTGTGATTTCATTACTAAACCAATCATAAGATGTGTTTATATTTAAAAAACTTGTAGATGAGATTTTTCATGATATTAATGTTATATCTTCCATGTGCAAGTACATTAGTAAGCTGATGTTTTTTGATGTAAAGTTTGATAATTGAGGCATCAAGATCTATGGCTATAGTATTTAATTTTATAACTACTTATTGTAATGGTTTAAATTATACCTTATATTTTAGATATGTTAATATCTTAAAATTTAATTTTAATAATTAAAAAAAATAATTATAATTATAATATTATTGAATATATTTCTTACTATGGTTTCTTTGATATTGGTATCAATTAAATTTATATTTTTGTCTATGCATAGATCATATTATATTTATTTGTAAATCTTTTGGAGTAACTTCGAATATTTTGTAATATACAAAAGATAAGGTTTTTATTTTATTTTTGTAGATACTTTGGATTGGCATTAATTAACTGAGGTACTTACTATCATATACTTGACTTATATTGTTGAGATTATCAATTAGTGCAATTCTTTAGTATTTGTAATGGTTATCCTTCCATAATACAAATTTGTTGATTGTGATAATTTGATCATTGTTGACATGCATTAATGCAATCATTGATTTGATGATTTCTTCCACATACAAAACATAGACTTGATTGTAAAGATCAATTGCTTTGTCTTCTATTATATTGTAGATGGAATGTATTGCATTCAATTTCTTCCTCAAATTCTATGATTGAAGTGGTATATTTTCCTTGAGTATTATTCAACAGATTATTTAGATTTGAAGAATTCCATCAACAATCCTTGTAGTATATTTTATAGCAATGTTTAGACATTGCCAATGTTCCACCTAAGTTTCTTTGTTTGAATTCTTGTGCAAATAAAAAAATGGATTTTATCTTGAAGGTGGCTTTAAATGTTTCTTCAATGCTTTTGGATTGTATGTACATCATGCCTTGCTTATGACTTAGTAATAAGTCCTTTTTGAACCATGAGGTTTGGATAGAATTACTCAAAATAGCATGAATTTTTTTCATGAGATTAGTAAATCAATCTAAATAATCTTCTATTATCTTATGACTAACTTGCTTAATTTTTTACAACGTCAATATGATATTGTTATTGGTTTTCATGCACCTAAATTGTTTCACAAAGCCTAGTTCAAATTCTTTTCACATGGTCTTAGGATGCCTATGAATAAAAGATAATGTCCGCTTCTTGTTACATTGTCTCAAATATTTGTTTCAATATTTTTAAAGATGTGATCCAATTAATCTATGCTATGATTAAGTATACTTTGATATATTTATTAGAATCACCCATAGAATTATACATTGGATACATTAGGCTAAGTTGCCTCAAGTTGACTACCATTATTTGAGTTGAAATAGATGCCACATGTGGATTTTCCTATAGGATCTTGCTATGGCCTTCTATTTTCACACTTGATTGTTGTACTTAGAATGTATGAAATTCAAGTCATGAATTTTAAACTACTTGTATAATTTTTTTGTAATATTGTGGCATTATTTATAAGACTATTTTCATACAATCTTCCATTTCCATAGTATATTGTTGTAACCAACTTTAGAAGTCTTTGGCCTCTTTGAGATTAGTTTCGATCTCTTCCAAATTTTGCTTACTAAGCTTAGGTTGTCTTAGAGAAAATTTGCCCATGTCTCTTCTTGCTTTGGTTTCATTATCCATTTTTTTTTGTACATCTTGTATTCATCTTCTATTGAATCTCTAAAGGTTTTATTAGGAGATCCTCCCTTACATTGTTGTTAAATATTATTCCAGCTCTTTTGAGGTTATTAACAAGTATAGGATACAACCTTACAAGATTAGACTCAATATATATGATGATTAAAAAAGAGATAAGAGATAATTTACTACTCCTTCAAAAAATTATATAGCCTTTGGCCAAACACTAGTTTGATTTGTCGTGCTATTATAAAGAATCTGCTATGTATTATGTTACTTCTTGACTAAATACTTTTTTTTGGCTTTTAAGTACTCTTCTACCTTATTATGTTCCTATTAATTTACATGGCCTTGTAATGGCACCTTATCTCCTTCCTTATTGTTACTCTTATGCTATGCCATTTAAGTACTTTGGCAAATAATATGTAAGGCGGATACAAGCTCCTTAGGTGGATAACATTCTTGCAGTTGGATGTGGATACTTTGAGCAAGTAACATTAAACTTAGTAATTTTTTTCTACAAACATAACAACAATTCAAAGTTCACCATACAAGTTAAAGTAACTTGTGAGACTAATCGACTACTAATCCACACAACAAAAAAATACCTAACAAAATCTCTTACTACAAACCAAATCCATGGAGTGTGAGATTTTCGCTCAAGTTTTTTGAACCAAATGCACAAACCACAACACACATTGTGTACTGTATAACAACATTTCTATCAATTCCATCAATACAAATCCAAGAATTGAAAACCATTCACAATTCTTATAGAACCTTGTTTAGAATCACTTTGCAAACAATTACTTTACAAATACATGGAAGGAATGGAATACAAATTGCCTGAACTCAAACCTTTAGATTCACTTAAAAACCATAGTCCCAAATAAGCCAAGTGGTGCAACTATATATAGAAAAAGGATAATCTATTATTGAACATGAAAAACATGCTAACTATATATATATATATATATATATATATATTAAAAAGCAGCACAAAGGAAAAGAAGAAGAAATTGGGCAACAAAGTACAAAGGAGTGGTGGATGTTGAGTGAATACAGACTACTAGAATGGTCTGTGGCAGTGGTGGTGGTGGTCCTTGTTGGCTGCTGGGCAGGAATGGCATAAGAGTACTCTGACTAGGCAGACCACAGTTGTAATAACAGCCACACCAACAACATCCAACAGAGAGAGAGAGAGTGTGTGCGTGGAGAGCAGCAGCATTCTGACTTTGTTTCTTTCCCTTCATGATTCTGTGCCCTATCTCTCAAGTCCATTTACGTCAATCTCTCTCTTTTCTCTCTTTTTCTCTCTTTTGTACAGACTCCATTCTGAGCACCCCCCCCCCTTTTTTTCCCCAGTGTCCATGATTCAAGCTTTTTTCCTCCTCTATCCCTGCCACACTGCTCCACCACCATGGTCAACAACAGGTCAGAAAACTCTGGAAAATTAGGATTTCAAACCCCCTAATTTTCATGGCTTAGAAAAGACAAATTTTGGGTTTCAGGTTGAGGGTAGCTTGGAGGTTGGGTTTCGGGTTTCAAGGTTTGAGTCCACCAGAGGGACAATGGGTTTATTGTGTTCACAATACTATTAATATTACACACAAAAGGGCTTTGTTTAGCGAAAGCAGTTTGTTGTGCAAGCTGCAGAGCAGTGGGTTGACTCCACTGGCACCACCTCTCCTCCTCCTCCTCCTGACTTGGGGTTGTGATCAGACACACACTTTGATTAGGGCCCAGTAATCAGTCCTGGTAAATCAATACCTAATGGTGCATGGGTTAGTCCCCCAGCAGCAGAGGGGCATTTTTTTCAGTCTGTGTGTGTGTAGAGGAGGGAGGATCATTAGTGTGTCAGAGTAGTGTAAGGTTGCCCAACTTACAGCCCATTGTATGTGGCCATGCCAAATGATTGCATTGAGGTTCTATGTCTGTGGTAGACACACACACTCTGAGTAAGAGAGAGGACTTTTGTCATGGCTCCAAGTTATGGCATGGAACTTTATATCACCAAATTCCAATGAATTAATGAATAAAATGAGTTGTTGTTGTTGTTGTTGTTGTTTTTTATTTTACATAATAATAATAATACTATATAAAAACAACAACTACAACCCATACTTTGTTTTGAGAATATCATCTATGTTTAGAAGAATATGAGTGCTTTTAGATTTGTTGCACAAGGTCCAGCAAATCAAAAGTTCATCTGTAAAATATTTAGCTTGTTATAAAATATTCTCTGTTTTCTTCTCTTTTTTTTTTTCTTTTTCTAATTTTGTTTTGATGACAGTGGTTACAAAATTTATTTGCATTTAACATAACATAAATTCAGACTTTTTCCTACTGTAAACACATTAAATTCATAATATTATTTTTATCATATTTTGCAAAAAGAATAAATTTACAGCATTCAAAGCCACCTCAATAATATACAGCAAGTATTGAAAAATATTATATTGAAAGAATTAAGTATCAGTTTATTAAGTAAGACAATGTAATCAAGTGCAAGACATTCCAATATTTACGTTTCTTTGTATAGATACATATCAACACCGTAGATGATATAAGGCAATCTTCAGCAAATACCACAACAGGGAAGGATGATAATACAATTGGTTGTAGCATTGTCACAAAATTAGGATAGAAGCAGTGATTAGGAAACATTTTCGGCATTATTATAAGAACAAGTGAAGGGACACTTTGCTCTCTCTCCTTCGCTTCTTTGAAAATTAGACATTCAGATATGAGTGAAAACAATAAGATTGTTTGTTGCGTTTATGGAAGTTGAGGCTAAGTAGAGCGTTGAATGTTTTGTACTCAAATGAATAAAAGAGAAGCATGGGTTTATTGTCTTTGAGGTACTAGCAAAGAAATACTATGCCAAAGGAAGCGTTTACATCTTGGGTGCATTGTTATATTGCAGTTATTGTTCCACTGCATGCTACTGATTATCAAAACCCCAAGCTAACTATAGGATATTTTATTTTTGAATATTTACTTCTACAATTAAAAGCATTACTTTGTTTAATGTTTATAATTTTTGGATGTTAGATATGTAGCCAATTTAAGTTTATATATATATATATATATATATATGGAATTTTCTGTGGTATTATTAGAATTTTCACTTGAAGCTTGTTCTGTTTCCTTAAATCAGCAATTTATCTTAAATCAATTCAAAGATTCTAAAGTGCATATTCTGGGATACATCCGATAACAATGCTCAATATGTTTTACAAACTTTTGACATAACTCTGTTATGATACAGTAAAACATCTCAATATTTTGCTAATATAAAAATAGTAGCATATATTAATCCAATCACATGTAACAATAAATAAAATAAAAAAAAATAAAAAAAACTAAATAATATTTATCACACAAATAAACACATGAAAAAACACATGTGTACATTAATCCCATTATGCTTTTAGAAAATAAACATCATAACATTTGATTTACCACTTTTAAAAAGGAAGAAGTTGGGACGCTCATGCTCATCACTTACATTATTTTATTACACTCAACCTTTAAAAAAAAAAAAACATTTAAGAATAATTTGAACTTGTAGAAATTTTTTTTTGGGGGGGGGGGAGGGGTGATGGATTTTTATTTTTGTTTTTGCATCATCTAACATGTCTAATAATATATATTTCATTGCAGTGTGAAAAGCAGGAGCTTTATTAGGTGTGGACACAGTGGATGAAAGGAACTCACTTCAAAAATACAACAGTTAAGTGAATTTAAAGGAAGCATGATCTAAAAAGGCAGTACTGGATGATAGCATCGTATCTTCTGGCATGGCCGATTCTGTACACAGTGAGTGTGTCCATTTTGTTTATGTTTTATTTATTTTTATTTCTCTTTGTTTTTGTGTATGGTTGTCCATTCAGTAACTGTTCATTGGAAACAGGAGGGAAAATTTGACTTGTGTCATACTCACATCAACTACCCCCCATGTCAAACCCAGCATCTCATATCATCTCTTAGAATAATGTTTTCTTAATTTCATCTTAAAACAAATCTATATATATATATATATATATAGATTATTATGCAAGAGATTTAGTTTAATTTAATTATTTCTTAAGATCATTCATTTTTTCTCAAAAGGAGGGAGACAAGGACCAGAGCAGATGCATGGAATGGCTTCCAATGAATTGACATTATCATGAGGCGCAATGGAATTGGCAAAGGAGGAGGAGGACATGGCAATGTTGCACTGATATAAAATATTAAAAAAATGGATGGATAAATGCATGAATGAATGAATTAATGAAAAATGGATGAGGTAATAATAAGAATAATAACAAATGACTATAGGATATTTAACAAATGACAAATTAAAGATGAGCATAATGTGTGTGAAACAATTCAAGAATACGAAGTTTTGTTTGGAAAGGAGGGAGTTTGTATTCCAAAAAAACTGTTAGTTTTAGGTTTCTCACAAACTATTTTCTATTGCAATAGCTGCACATTGATTTCTATTGTAATACAGTATACAATAAAAGAGGCATTACTATGAGGCAAATTTTGACCATTGGCTAGAGACAAAGCTTCAAAAATCAAATCCTACCTTTACATTAGGATTTTCTGATTGTGTATTTTAGCTTGTTTTTGGAACATGGGAACCACAAAATTCTGTTGCTACGCATGAAAGCTTTGCAACATACATGTGGATTTAAAAGGAATCACCTCCTTTCAATCCCATTTTATTGTTTATTATTACTACTATTATTATAATTATTCCTTTGTCCATTATTCTAGCAAATTCTACAATAAAAAAAAAGATAAATCAAAAATTGAAGAAAAAGAAATGGATTTTGGATTTGAATCTACAACCTTCACCAAAAAAAAAAAAAAAAAAAAAAAAAAAAAAAAGGAAAAAAAGATAAAAAGACCATGATTTCTCCTTTAGATTATTTTCATGTATATCTCTCTCTAATGTTGCATGCTAATAATAAAGACCAAATTTATTAGAAAGAGATTGAGTCACATATATTCTATGTGCAATTTTTTCATTGGTCCATCTTTTTTGTTTGACATCCCTTACTATATTAAAGACTGTGAAATGATAGAACAATGCTCACATTTTTCTTTATTCTTCATCCATCTAGTTGCTTTCAAGGTATATGGGAGCAAGCATACAAAATGAGAATAAATGAGAGAAATTAGTGAGTGAATAAATGTAAAATGGGGACCATGATATGCCAATTCTGCATATATTTCTGTAGTATTGATATGTTTTAGCTAATTACTTATTCTATTTTTTGGTATTACAAATTTTGTTATTTATAAACTACTTTGAATCAAAATGAATCTTGTAAAAATTACTATATACTATGTAGATGTTTTCTTACCTTAGAATTTTATTACTATATACATCATATTTGTATTTTTGGTCCACGTTTATTAAGTTAAAACTATTTTGGACTCCTTCTAATCTCTCTCTCTCTCTCTCTCTCTCTCTCTCTCTATATATATATATATATATATATATATAAGAATATTACTGTTAATTATGATGTTTTAGTCTACTTTATACAGTGAAAAACATTAAAAGAAATATATTTGATTCTTTGGTACAATTTAATAACAACCATATATACACATGTCTACACATTTATACACACATACACAAACATACTCAAAATAAATATTAGTAGAAAACTACACTGTCTAGCACAATTATTTAAAAATATAATTTAGTTAATTTATTTCTTCATTTTTTGTTCTTTTCTCTTTGAATTTTCCCTTTCAAATATTACAATTGATTTTTGGGAGCCATAATTATTGACCTCTTACCTTGAAAATATTCATATTGCAAATTCGATTATTGTTTTGATTGAATAATGTAAAATAAAAATTATCTTTTTTGCCATTGATAAGTTTTATTCATTTCCATTTTTAATTCTTTAAAAACAAACTTTTTATGATTGAATCCTACAATAAAAACCAGATACACATCACCAAATTTTATTTGTAAAATGTACATATAACACATTATATGGTTACATTTGTGTAATAGATCTTGAAATTACTCCATATGCTTTTAAATCTGAATTTTCTTAAATCTGCCTAGATTAGTGTGAGCTGATTAATACATTTGGTTATGTAACAAAATTTAAAATTGACATGAATCATAAACTGAAACTTAGGAAATGAGTTCTTTTTCAAAAATTAAAATTAAAATGATAGACAATAAAAATATAAATAAAACATGTGTTGTAAACAATAAATTTTAAGATGTCTCTTCTTATTAATAATCTTGAATAAGTTACTAAAAATAAAATGTTATGAAATATTCGTTTATTTGATAATATGATAGATTGATATTTTTATGCTAATATGATAAATTTTATGTTTTTACTCTCAAAAATAGATATGTATAAATATAAATATAAACATATATTCATATTTAATAGTTCCAATTACTAATAGAATCCATAAATTATGTGCCTAATTAATATCTATATATATATATATATATATATTGAAATATTATTCTTATTAATATTATTATTACATTTACGCAAATTTAAAATTTGGTTTCAACATCTGATCAGTTCTTTAACAATAATTTTGTTTTAATTTAATTTTAAGTATTTTTATTTCATATTTCATGTCATTAGGAACCATGGTTTGAAGTATATATTGAATTTTTCTCTATTTGCAATATTTTATTAATTTATAAAGTCTTTGTTAAAAAACCAAGATATGCAAAAGATTCATAATACAAAAACAAAAGTTAAAGTAAAAATCTCATAAATAACACCTTAATGACATTAAAACAAATAAAATCTCAAGTAAAATTTAATTTAATTCATAAGTTTATCAGATATTAAAAAACCACACATAAAAATAATCATATTACACTATTACAAAAAAAAAAACGTTTTGGTTTATAATCTTGCATGGATTGTAATAAGTTACACACACCTATGTCAAGTAACTTCTCATTGAAATAAAAGGCAAACACTTAAAAAATAATTTTTTCTCTCACATTAAAAAGAAAACTAAACAAGTAAATAAATGCAAGTTTAATTGATGCAGCTCAAATTCCACAGGCAAATTTCTAATCAACATCACTGAACAAATCAACTTCTTTGTAGTAATTACGTCATCAGATTGCATGCTGAATCTTACATACAGTGATGACAGACAGATTTTCACTTTAATTAAATGAAGTAATTAATCCAAACTTCATGCTCACCAGAATACTTAAATGAGGAGGTGTCTGTAGCCGCTCACAAGACTACGAAGAAGGACGGCACAAGACCCGAGGCGCCGACGAATATTTTTGTGGGATACAAAAGGTGGGTCAGTCAGATCAGGCTTCTGGATTCGCGATGCGGTGATTGTTCATCACCTGATCAGTTTGCATTTCCAAAACACACCAAAAAAATTGAAGCTTTTCAAGAGAAAAATGGCGTCAGAAATCTGGGGCTGTGATGCTCCAGGGAGTTCGTTACGACAATGGAGCCTATGCACAGATCCCGACTCATGCGCTTCTTAGTTTACTGTCAGAGGATTGCTCCGCATGGGTTTTGCAGTCGCAGATCTAAACCAGAATTTATAACCGGGCTATGACCCTTAGTATTTTTCTCGAATTTGGTCGGAAGGGCTAGTTTAAAAATAAAAATAAGAATAAAAAAATCGAACAACAACAGAATATACAGAAGTAGAGACAAACCCACATGACTTTTCTCAGTCATGTTTTTATCTTGTTGTAATTTGTGAGTTGGGCGGTTGAGTGAGTCAGTGCTTTGGAAGTTGAACGGCTACTTAAATTTGCGCCGTGGTTACAACTGTGTAGACTTCGTGAATTCACCCTTTTGAGAGCTTTATTTATTTATTTATTTATTTGTTCCAATCTCAAGCTGTGTGTAGGAATCACATGTTTTTGAGGTTGAGAAAAATTGAGGTGTTTAGTTAGGGACGAGCATCAAGAGAATGCAACTCATGTATTAACATATAAAACCAATGTTCTAAACTTTTTTGAAATTGCACAACTTGCTGCTTGTTACAGTACAATGTCAGCTTCTCACTTCCATCTAATCACATCTTTGTGGCATGTTCTGTTGCTCTGCAGTTCCAAACTATGCCTCACCACTGCTGCTCAATTTGTGCCACTGTTGAAGGTGCTCTCAGGCTCGTTTTCAGGTTGGACTGGAATTGCTGGCAGGCGAGGCACCGGTTCAGATCAGATAATAAGTATGCCGTGAATCAACAGGATTTGTGGGTTCAAGCAAAATGTTGAAACATTTTGCAGTCAGATTAGCTCAGTCATGTGGGTCCCCATGAGATTCCTGATTACGAGGGGTCTCCTCCTTCACTACAAAACGATTCAAAATGTGTCGAAGGATTTTGAGCCAGTGCCTGATCGATGCTCGGAGACGGTCATCTAGTTTGACTACATCATTCGTGAGAGAACAACTTAGAGATATCATGATAAAGTCAAGCTTATTCATGTTACAATTTTTATGTTACTAAGTTAACATCGTTGTTGGATGATTTCAAGGCATTTGAAAATTATCTCTGCGGTTGAAAGTCTTCTGCAGACATTACACTGGTTTTAAAATGACGTTGTTTGCATGTTTCTGATACAAACTGGGTGCAACGTAGAGCTGCATTGAAAAGCATAATCTTCTAATTAAGACCATGTAGCTCTTCATGGAAAACTGTAAGATTAACTGCAGTTCACATGAACTGTTTCTATGTCCATAGACACAATATTTGTTAAATTGGTCAGTGAAAGTATTGAAGAAGATTACTGATTGAAAAGGAAACTCAAAGTGTAAGTTCTGATGTTCTATGATTATTGAAATTTGTGAGATAAATGGTTCCTAGCTATTGTTGGAGTTGGTTGCTGTAGTGAAAATCAAATCAAAAAATAATAAAACCTTAATAGTATGCGTTTCAGTTTTAAATAAACTGAAACGCATACTATTAAAACAATACTTGGATTACTTTGAAAGTTACATTGGTAAAACTAATATTTTTTTTCTTCCTTTATTTACTTATTTATAATATAGAAACTAGATATTTTAAAAGATTACTAAAAATATTAGAAAAATCAAAGGATATATTCAAATATTAAAAAGAACCTATGTGGAAAAAACCAAATACAATCTTTGATGCTTATAAAAGGCTATAGAATCTTTAAAAGACTACAAAAGGCTTTAGGAAACTTCAAAATAACTATAGAAATTTTACAAAGTTATGTAATATCTATAAAGAAAAATTATACACGTATTTAAAAAATTATAAAATATTGTAAAATATTCTAAAGATTTTCTCATGTTTTACATCACATCCCATTTTAATAAAAAGTTCTATAAAAGATACAAGACTTCATGTCTTTGATTCTCTAAAGTTGTGTTTAATATTTAATTTATTTTTTAAATTTAGAATTTCTTTTAATTACTTGTTTTGATGCAACTAATATTTTTAGCATTCATCAAGTTGATCTATGTGAAGAAATTTTCTTGCTTAAGTTATTCAAAAAAATACAAAACAATTAATTGAAAATGGTTATTATTGATGATTATATTATTTTATTTCTGGTGTTTGATATGTACATGTTTTTTCTTGATATAAATTATATTTTATTATTTTTTAATTAAAAATTAAATTAAATAATTAAATAATTAAATAAATTTACAATTAACAATTCCTTATATCACTATTAAATTTTATTGCAATAAGTTATAGATTAGTCTGTACGAAGGTTGGATTTGTTCTTTTTTTTCAATTTTAGAATTATATGATAATCTTAGTAAAAATCATATATATATATATATATATATGTGTGTGTGTGTGTGTGTGTGTGTATATAGAGATATATAAATTAATATATTTAATCAAAAAATATTTAGTAGTATTATCATATATATTATCTAAACTAGTTTTTGATGACAAAAGAGTTAGTTTATAAATATCTAAGGATTTTTTATTTTATTTACATAATATTTAAAGCTTATTGATACTAATTAATCTATTATTAGATTTAAAATTTTAATATATATATATATATAATATTTAAAAAATTAAAAAACTAAAAAATAATTTAATTAAACTTATTAAATATGAAAAATATAATTTAATAAGTTCTAAGTTTCATTTCTTCATAAAATATATTTTTAATTGATTTCTTCTTATTAATGTTTTTAATTTAGTAATGAAATATATATATATATATATATATATATATATATATATATATATATATGTATATCATCTCTTCAAATTAATCAATTAGTTATATTTTAGAAGGTCAATACATATATATGTATATATATATATATATATATATATATATATATATATATATATATATATATATATAAAGTAATTTATTGTAGAAAAAACTTACTAGTCCTTTTTTTTTCAAGCTTATAAATTGTTTTTTGTATTTTTTCATAATTTTAGTAAATTTTTTAAATACTTCTAATAAATAAGTTAGACATTCTATTATTATTTTATTCTCATTTTAAAAAGTTTAAATAAACTTATTTTTGCATATATACTATAACAAAGAATAATTTATTTTATATAAATGCAAAACTTAATTAGAACTATTAATTTATAGAAGAGTGATTAATTTTTTTCAAATACTATAATAGCTTTTAAGGAATAATAATTAATCATTTGTTACAACAATCTTGTTGTTTTTTTAGAAGAAAGAATTTGTAATTTCTAAAACAAAAAAGACCTCAGTACTAAGATTAATTTGCTCACTTTAAAATAGATCATTCATGTACATGTAAGACTAAGTTATTATTTACTTATTTGTTTATTTGTAACCATATCTTTCATGCTTAGTTAGAGTTTAAAATCAATAATAACATCTAGTAGAAATAATTGTTATATTTTATATATATATATATATATATATATATATATATGTTATTTTAGAGTTTAATTTTGAATATATATAAAGTCATAATAACTATAAAAAAACATTATTACAAATATAATGTGTATATATCTATATTTTTGTCTCTATTTGTGCATTTATTTGTTGTTTGTTGATTTGCTATTTTATTTTAATTTATTTTGGTTTTATTTTGTTAAAATTTATTTGATAAGTTGATACCTAGAGTAAAATAAAAATTACATTTAATCAAGATTTTTAGGATTATTGGATATTTTGTTTTATATTGTATAAAATAAATTTGGTTATTAATGTCTAGGAAGAATTGGCATAAAAAGAAACTAGTAAAAATCAAGAACAGTAGTCTAATATAGATTATATACATCTCAGGAATATATAGTGGTAGATGAATAGACCTATAGAACAATTTATTTAAATTAATTTCACATCTTTGAGATTTGGATAATTTACAGTTATAATATATATATATATATATATATATATATATATTTGTTTGAAATAAACTATAGTTTATAATTTTATATTTAAAAATTTTGAACCAATGGAATGAATCTTACTATTTATGAAAGTATTAGAGGTATTTATTTAATTTCTATGTTCTTTATATTTTTTCTTTGTATTTTAGAAAATAAAAAATTTATAATCTCAAATTTACTTCGTAAATATAATGCAATCAATAAGAAAACTATTAAAGTTTCTGAATTGGAGGCACCTAATTGACCAAAGTAAGTAGTAAATCACACACTTGGAATATGACTACAATAAAAAACTGTCAATTAAATTATCTATATGTAAATCAAAGAAATAAATATATCAATTTTTAGGTAGATGAAGTAGATATCTAAATAATATGTATATATTCATTACCATACATTTTAGTATTATTAATAAATATAAATATAAATATACGTATTAACATCAAATAATAAATTTTGTGTGAGAAATATTTATAAACTAAAAAAATAAATATATACATACATACATTTATACTGAAAGAGACATACTTCAGTTTGTAACTTATTTTATGTTTGCCTTGTTTAATAGTTTCATTGTTTTGGCTGATAACATGCTTATACAAAGATATAAGTTTATATATAATTAATATTTTCTTGGAGTACTTTAAATTCTATTCATTAAAAAGCGTATTCTATAGCCACTAAGATGTATTTGTAACCACAACATTTAGGACATAAAAAGAAACTCACAAAACCAATTTTTTTACATAATAAAAAATTTAACTTGTAATTTATTTGTTTTTTAAAAAACAAAATTTCTTTTTGGGTAATGATTACATGCATTGGCTTTTATTTTTAAGTGCTTCAATTTGATAAAAAGATTATAAAATTTAATAGTCTATCAATATCTTGAGTTTTTTCTGGAATGAATACTAGAAATGAACGCTAAAAATGAACACAAGCAGTTGTTGAGAATCAAGGTAACCGATGAGGACGTCAATTTTGCAAGCGAAGGAGGATCCCGAAACCCTAAACCACCTTTAAGGCAAACCCAAACCCGCGGTCCTTGCAATATGTCACGGGTTCGAACCCGAGTGCAGGCAATCCAGCTGTCCACGCTTCGCCATGCTCCGCCATGCTCGCATTTTAGTGCCCTCGTCTCATCCTGACCATAATGCAATGGGCGAGATTGTCAGCTTCTCCTCGTGCAATCTTAACCTCGGAGATCTCATGAATTCCTTACTATGGACAAGACGATCGGTTGTTGGAACTTGCCGTGTTGTTCTCGTTGCATGAATGTTACAGCTCTCATTGACGGCTTCAACTCTTTGAGTGGTATCGAGAACTACATCTCGCTCTGCCACCAACCCATAAACTTATGAATAGCTGCGGCGCTTCGTAAGAATTCGAAAATACAGCTTAGATTTGTCGTGTGGGGTTTCATGAGAAGAATCCAACGTGAGAGTAAATTCCCCCTGTTTTTCTGTATCCCTTCCTTTTGGGCATCGGCTTGTTATCTCTGTCTTCAAACTTTACATTCACTCTGCCGAGCAGGTTCTGGATGTCATCTTGCTCCGAGATTCTTTTTCGACGAAATGAAATCCTCTATTGCGCTTGAAAGCCGGTGCGCTTGGGTCCCATCTATTTTTGTTGACGACTCCAGGCGTGGAGAAATTGGCTGTGGTACAAAATGTGTGAGCATCGATTTCACTGTACACTTTCGTGACCACTCCCGCGGTTGCGAATAACAGGATGGTGAGCCAGGGATCGATGTCATTTACCATCCCCGCGTGGTTGATTCTTATGAAGGAGCCATTTTTGATGGGGCATGAAGGGAGTTACTGGTCCGTTTCCACTTTCACTGTGGGTGTGGGGATCTAACTTGGATGATGAGGAGGCTACGCGCTCCAAACTAAGCGTGGTCTTTCTGACTTCGACAAGCTACTAAGGTCATGCCAGTGCAGCATTTTCGTTGCGAAATAATTCGAGTGACCTTCGTTAATTTTCATGAATTGTGTATTGATTGCGTGGATTCGATTTCAAGTGCTTGACTATGGAAAACACTGCATTCAATCATAGGTGCACAAAGACAAGGATTGAACTCAATGTAGATTGACTCGCTCGTCATGAGAGCCGCGGCTTGACTCAGCTGTGAAGAGTGTGAAGCCCCTGGATTAGTGGTGCTGTGATGTGTGGCTGTGTTTAGTGACACCCAATGTTGTGGAGGTACCAAGTTTAACTCTTTTTTCTTTTTTGTATTTAATGCCGTTTTATTTTTAATTTTTTTTGGCTCTTTGTATTTGTGTCCATGCGGCATTGATGAGCATGATTCTTGCTTATTCATTGGGTCTGTTTAAATGAGATCTATACCAACGCATGACATCCTTTTCTTGCAGTGCAGTGAACTAATGCTTCAGTTTCTGTTGCATATACAAAGAGCTGTGTAAGATGAGCGTTCTGTGATCGAGCTCCGCAGCTTCTCATGGATGTTTTTTTAGGAATCGTAACGTTGTTATTCCTGCTTTCATGAATTGATCTGACAAATTCTCGTAATTGCCTAACATGAGACTTCATGTGTGGCATCGTTATTTGGAATTGAGATGGATGCTTGCATGATACAGGTTTAACTGTTGAAGTTTTTGAAGATACAACTGTGTATCTTCTCTAATGAGGGCTCCACCATTGTGTGTCTGCAACTGAGTTCATGATCACACTATCACATTGCAACTACTGTGTGAGCTCGAGACCCATGAATGCATGTTTGATACGGTGTGAGTTGGAAGCAGGGTACTTCACAGGCACAACACCTGCTTCTTAGAGGACACACTCTGAACCATTAACTGTCATTTTACTCCTATCTGCGGTAGCAAGAACAGTAGTATTCGATATTCAAACACGCCCCACCATAAATTCTTCATGTTCAGATAAAGGTAGCAAAACCTGATCTCTCAAAATTGTTAAGTATAAATACTTTTCAAGAACAGAGCATACGTCTAACTTTTAAGCATCCAAAATCTATCAAGAGGTGCACAACATGATAGCCAATGGGTAAAAAAGTTGCAGGAATTAAACAACATGTGGGAATCATAACTTATTAAGTGCCGATTCAAATTCTAAGTATCAGTTTTCAAAAGGAATAGAGAAAGAGGGGAAAAGAGTCGCCGCTACAAAGGAAAAAGGAACTCGTTACAAAGCTTGTGCGGTATATAATGGTCGCTCAGAGTGCATCCAAATGTAATAAAGTTTTGTTCAGTGTGTGCATATGCAGGAAAGACCAAACCAAAACTTATTCATGCTTTCATCAACTGATATCGGGGTATCTAATACTTTTTGTTGATCATTGTATAAACCTGGCAAATCAACACCTGCACTTACATACGAATCATACCGCAATGAAGGCGGAAAAAGAACTAACCATCACCTATTCTTGTGTGTGTACAGTTTAACACATTCACGAAATATCCTAAGTATTTTCGGTTGGGATGAAGAGAGGTTTGCAATGTGTGAAGATTTCGCACTTGCACAGACAATCTAACACCGCGACCCTTGAATCAGTTGTGAGGCTCCCCTCAGGAATCTGAAAGGACTTCGAGCATCAATCCAAATTTTCTGAGGGCTGCTGTTCACTGGCCCTAAATTATTCAGGGAGTGGTGTGAGCTGAGGACTTGTACATGAGCCAAGGACGGCGCGGTGACTGCAGGGGGTTGGACCACCCCAAATAGGGTCAGGATCTGGAAGACCTATGCCACCACGCACAACCTCGCGGGGACCGGGTACGCGATGACCCGCGAATGGCCTTTATGCTGGACTAGGGCTCCTTTTTCTCTTGTCTAGGGCTCCTTTACTCCGCAGATTCCCTGGTGCGCGAGGAGCTGGGCTGGGCGTGACCGAAGGTAACTTGCCACGCGCGAATCGGTGCCTCGACGGCGTTGTCGTTGTGCGTCCGATTTGTCCTTCTTATATGTATCCTCCCACACTACCACCTCATTCATTGCCCAATTCAACTTTGCCTCCCCGATCGCCTCGTCACGTGTGATTTCGGATCGGAGGTCAATTTGAGCATATTTATTGCCAGCAGGTTTTCCTTGGGATCCATCGTTGTGTTGCGATTTGAATTGTGTGTGTGTGTATCTTTTTCAGAGAGGGTTTAGGGAAATATGGCGACCGTGCAGCTTAACGCGCACACTGTGGTGACGGGATTTGGAAGCAGCCATGTAGAGACTTTAAGGGGTAAGGATGCCGTGACACAGCGCATGCCGAGCTTCGAAGCTAGGAGGTTTATGGGTGGGAAGACCCTGCAATGGAGTGTGAAGCGTGGGGAGAGCAAGGTAGGATTGCGATCGGAGAATCGGGGTGTGAAGGCGTACACGAAGCCTGCAAGCGCTGTGACCCCTCAGGTTGCTACGGGACCGAAGTCGTTGGAAGCCGCAAAGGAACCTCCTATGCACCTGTTCAAGAACAAGGAGCCTTTCATTGGGACTATCAAGTCGGTGGAGCGGATCGTCGGGCCGAAGGCGCCGGGAGAGACCTGCCACATCGTGATCGATCACGAGGGGAATGTGCCTTACTGGGAGGGGCAGAGTTATGGGATTATTCCGCCAGGCGAGAATCCTAAAAAGCCTGGACAACCCAATTCAGTCCGCTTATATTCCATAGCTTCGACGAGGTATGGAGATGATTTCGATGGTAGGACGGCGAGTTTCTGTGTTCGGAGGGCTGTGTACTGGGATCCCGAAACAGGGAAGGAGGACCCTGCGAAGAAGGGAATTTGCAGTAATTTTTTGTGCGACTCCAAGCCTGGAGACAAGGTCCAAATTGTTGGGCCTTCGGGTAAAGTCTTGTTGTTGCCAGAGGAGGACCCCAGTGCCACCCACATCATGGTGGCCACCGGAACTGGCATTGCACCGTACAGAGGCTATTTGCGGAGGATGTTCATGGAGGACACAGAGTTTAAATTCAACGGCCTGGCTTGGCTCTTCATGGGAGTTGCTAACACGGACAGTCTACTCTACCACGACGAGTTCAACACCTACTTGAAAGAATACCCAGATAACTTCCGTTACGATATTGCGTTGAGTCGGGAGCAGAAGAATTCCCGCGGCGGAAAGCTGTATGTTCAGGACAAGATGGAGGAGTACAGCGAGGAGTTGTTCGACAAGCTGGACAAGGGCGCACATATTTACTTCTGTGGACTTAGGGGTATGATGCCGGGTATCCAAGACATGCTCAAGAGAGTTGCGGAGTCCAGGGGCGAGAGCTGGGAGACGAAGTTGGCCGCCTTGAAGAAAAACAAGCAGTGGCACGTGGAGGTTTATTAAATTATGCCTCTTGGAACCTTCTTCTGAGTGTTTTTTTTTGGTCGGTTGTAGATAAAACTAACTCCAAATTTATTTGGTAACAAGGCAAACCTCATGATAACAGTTACTTGTCGTTCTCTCCTAAGCTCTGTGTCCAAATTATTCTGGTTTAGAAGTTCCCCTCAATGTATCGGAGTTTTTACGGTCACAGGTAGATAACAGGTTCACGCCTCCACTAGGTGAGTCGTCATGTTATGTCTTGCCTCAGGCTCCAAGAAATACGTGCATTTTCTCCCGTTTTTTATCTAATTTATTAGGGAACACGTTGAAACAGCCATACTGTCAAGATAGTGCAACATTTTCGGTGGATACAGATTTTGTTCAGATTGTTCATGTTTGTCTTTAAGGAATCTCACAGTTAGTACCTCACACGTTGAGATTTCGTTAGAGCTGGTACACAGTTTGTGGTGGGGCTGACCAGTGTACTGTGCAAGTGTTGCACCGACGTGTATCTCTTCGCTTCTGCTTTTGACCTGATAATACAAATTGGATACGATGGCATCCAAACACCCTGTGCCTTGGAACCATTATACTGACCTGTTAATTAATTATATCCCAAGCTTTGACGACCTTAGCCTTTGAATGATGAGTGCTTTTGTGCATGGTGGTGGAACTGGACGAAATCTTCAACGGAGAAGTGCTTAGTTTTTAAGATTTTATCATTCTTTGCAGCTCCCTTGAATTGCCTATCATTGCGACATGTAAAAGCACCCAAAAAGTCAAATGCTCAAAACCAAATGTATATGTACTTCAAGATCATCAGAGTCCTCAAGGTAATTTTTTGGATTATTGTTGGCGAATCATAAGTGCATATCATAACAGCTTCATTCGCCTGAGTGGGACTGGACATACAAACCGTGATTCTGCAGTGTGTACATGATTGGTTTTTCCTCTGGGGAGAGAGTGTGACTGACTCCATTTATCCGAACCGACTGCTTTCTTGTCTACAGCAAAGAATCATTCAGATCTAAGGTACTCCTCGAGTAAAATCACCGCATCACTGACACCGTCACTACTGGACGAAATGCAATTTTTTGATCTGATTTATAGCTGAACCGTCCAACATCCAGTGGGGGGGGATAACAGTAGTAACCAAGACCTATGAAAATAAAAATATCAATACATATACATGAAAGACATATACAAAAAAGAGGAAACTTTTTGTACGAACTGATGATCCACAAACACACGGCTTCATCCATCCAACACCCACAGATCTTCATAAATCAAATAAAAGTAAGCACCCCCACCAAGCAGCTGACAAGTTCGGTCCCAGCCTATTTCAAGCCCCCCAAAGTCAAGACAATTCATGATCTCCCTAAACTCACTCATCCACCAACAACACAGCATATACCCTAAAAGACCCATAAACGAACGAATGATAATAATGGATGAATGAAAACTGTAACGCTAGGGAGACATAGAATCTCAGTCAAACAAGGGGTGCACAAACACAAAGCAAATGCCTGCAATGGGGCCCATCTATTGGCATTGGAACCCAATTGTGAAAGAACTCACTCTCTCATGTGACCAGGGGGCTTTTCAGCAACCTAATCCCAAAATCCAACTCGTGAGAATCCAAACCAAACCCGCACAGCCCCATCCAATACCTACCCAACATTCTCTGACGGATGAATGAATGACATCCCATGATTATGGATGAGATACATCCATCGTTCGTTTGAGAATTTCAACGTGGGATGGGACGGAAAAGTGGGCGGGGGCGGGGAGAGGGGCCCGAAGCAAGTTTGCTACTTCTTCTTCGTGGTTTCAAGTTTTCAGATCTCTACTCTGTGTTTTCCCACCTCGCTCTCTGAGTCTTGTGCTGCTGTTTTTCTTGCTCTTGTGGTTCCTGTGCGTGCGTTTTCTATCTTGCCCAAGGATTGTCACACACTCTCCCTCTCTTTTGTTTAGATTTTTTCTGTATTTGCTTTGAGGATATTTCTGGAACGATCAGTAGATGGACAACATGTCGGTACGTGAGTTGGTGATGTTTCTTGGTATCTGGTTGTTTGTTCGCGGTTACTTTCTTGGGGTTAGATTGCGTATTACGTTTTGAGTCGTGATTTTAGTTTATTTATTTTTAGTTTTGAGGATGTTGTTTTCGTTGGCGATGGTGGGGTCGGAATGAGGGGTGTGGGATTGTGGCGGGGTGTGTTGAGATGAGAGGTGATGGTGGAGTGTGAGTGGAGGTGAGAAAGGTGGGGAGGGTTATCTAGGGTTTTAGGATGAGATGAGAGGAGATCGAAGGTTTTTTTGGTTGACGTGTCTGGGGTGTGATGTGGGGAGACAGAAGGAAGAGATTCATACTGTTCGAGTGAGTAACGTGTCGTCCAAGGCGACGGAGCACGACATTCAGGATTTCTTTTCTTTCTCAGGGGAGATTGAGCACATCAAGCTTCTCAAGTGAGCTTCATTCTTCCAGAGTGGTGGATCTTTGCTTCGTGAATTTCCCGAGGAATTTGGTGATTTGATCTCGACGATACAGTTGCTGCGTTTTGCGTCATTGGTAACTTTGGTGGTTCCCTGTCAACACATTGTTGTAGTATGCGCCTGAAGTGTTTTGTTCCAACGAAAGGGTGATGCACCTGCGTCTGGTCAGAGGGACCATGTGTCTCGAGACGTAGCTCCTGGGATGTCCAGAAATTATCACTTTACAACTAGAGCCATGCGTAGGATTTTTCTCACTGTTTTTTGGCACTTAATCTTCATTTTTGGACGATCATTACGGAAATCATTTGAGTTTGAGAATGTTCCTTTAGATGGATTACAATTTAGCCAAGTCAAATAGATTTTCAGGTGTAGGATTGAGCTCCTGCAGTCTACCGAGAAATAAATCTTCATGAAATTATCTGGCTATTTTCGTAGCTTTAGAGATAAATTTGCAACGATTCAAGTCTTCGAATGCTGAGTGAATTTAGTGGTAGATTTTCCTTAAATTCAATGTTTATCCATGTCTTTGTAGGGATGGTGAGCTGTCTCAGATTGCGTTTGTTACGTTCAAGGAGGCTCAGGCTTTAGAAACAGCTCTTCTACTTTCTGTAAGTTTTCGAAGATTCTAACAATATGTGGTTACCAGCATTTCAGCAGACCGGTTGTTCTGATTTGCTGGGTTCAAGTAACGATCAAATCAGCTCTTCATGAAATTCACCCTAAATCCGCTCATTATCTTTTGACGTTTCTATGTTTTGGCAGGGAGCCACTGTTGTAGATCAAGCAGTGACTATTGCTCCTGCGGATGAGTCGGAGAAACTTGCTAGAGATGTTGAACAAGTCTCTTTGGATGCGACCACTGCTGAGCCTACTGTAAGTCCCCTGAAATTTCCAAGTGTCTGATGTGGACTCTGAAAAAAGTAGGCCTATAATGTCACTCCAGGTGCTCCAAGGTTGTTTGTTCGAGAGTTTTATGGAATATGTTGTCTCAATTTTCCTGTTGAACTGGTTAACTTGGTGGAGGGCTTGTCAACATTTGGTTAATCAACAATCTGCTAAATTCGTGTGTTTAATCTTTCAATCCTGAGTTTGTTTTGATGCACAATCTGGTCGTAAAATCAGGTTTCGAAGTTGAACAAGGCAACACATGTTTCTCTACTTTGGTCACATCTGTCTTGGAAAAAACAACTAATTTACATTTGTGGCGGTCTTGTTACGGTACGTATTTGGGCTGACCTACATTTACCTTGATGCTTGTTCAGGATACCACCGCCACCAAACCTGCCACAAAGAGCGCACAAGAAATTTTTCAAAACATGTTAGCAAAAGGATACGTACTTGGGAACAATACTATGTCAAAGGCTAAGGCTTTTGATGAAAAGCACCAACTGTCAGCCAACGCTTCTCAAATAGCAGCAAATGCAAGGGCCAATGTTGTTTCTATTGACAACAAAATAGGTATCACTCAGAAATTGAGCGCTGGCACTGCTGCCATCAATCAGCAGGTGAAGGCTGTTGATGAAAAATACCATTTTGCGGAGAAGACCCGAGCAGCTGTTCAGGCTACTGAACAGAAGCTCAACGCTGCAGGCTCAGCTATTGCAAAGAACAAGTATGTTCTTACAGGCACAACATGGGTTGTTGGTGCGTATGCCAAGGTCGCCAAAGCTGCTGAGGAGGTGGGTCAAAAGACTTTAGAGAAAGTGAGTACCTTTGGTGCAAGCGAACAGAAGACAGTCGAACAGAAGTCTTCACCAAAAGCAACTACAGAGACTTCTACCTCTGATGACACAGATCGGAACTCAAGAGTGTCCCCTCCAACTGATGATTCACAACCAGAGCCTGATGGAAAGCCCACTGTTGCCAATTGAGGTGCCATGCCTCCATGATAGTTACAGTTGAGGCGATACCAATGCTTCTGTGAAGCTGCTGAGTAAAATAGATCACTTACCTACCTCGGAGAAGTCTACTTGGTTAATGCTAAATAAGACAGGAATTGTGGTCTTAAGTTACTGTGGTTGTATTTGCTGTGAAGATGCGTATTCACTGGCGGAGGGTCCAAAGAGAAGATATTGTGAAGCCTGTTTCTTGTAGTAAATGTATTTGTGGGGTTCATTTTCTTTTATACAGTTAAGTTACACTCTAGCAGTTCAGATTAGGAATTAACTGGAGCATATAGAACGTGATCTAGAACTCGTTTTTAGGCGGTTGGTTGTAAATGTAGACATCTGATTCTAGCCTATACTCATTGAATGATCACATGTGGTGCCGTGCAAATTTTCATTTCTTACAAGTATGGTACATGATCTTGTTCCAGATTATGGTGAAATCTGCATCTAACGTTCTCATTGACGATCAGCTCAAGTTGTCTGCTGAACTACATGTAAGTAAATTGATGGTATCTCATCCAGTTATTTTGACGTGTCAGGAATACCCAATCTACATTCAAACTACCAGTGGATTCCATTTCATTTCAGTCGCCAAAAAGCTCTGACTTGACGTCTACAGGAAATTGCATCAAATTTTGCAATCGGTTGATCTGGATCCAAGGATAACCTACAGAGTACGTTACTAATTTTCGCTTTCGTATGCGCATTCTCTAAAGATAATGCTTCAGTCTCATCCATTATTTCGAACTCCATGGAATACAGCGAAATTTTCTGACCACTCTCTTTCGTGGTTGGTAGCTTCCGCTAGTGTGCCAGGTTGGCTATAAGATGCTAGAATCTTAAATGAGTCTTAAGTTGAAATTGTTATAACAGTGTTGACCATGCAATGAAAGCTCTTCTTTCATGATGCCAAAGGAACATGGTATTAAATTCAATTCGAGATGCTAAAGTCACTGCCGTATTTGTTCAGATGCCAAAGATGAGACCATTCTGAACAGTCAACCACCATAACCATGTGAGTAATTCAGAATAATTCTTAGATTTGCACTCTACTTAAAGATGTACTGTATAAATAATCATTATTCTGGCAAGTGAGGTAATGGTTTATTTTTACCATTGTATATGTACAGAAAGGTAATGTTATATATTATTATCAGAGACATGAATTATAAGTAAGATTAAAATTATGATTAACAATAATATCAAGTATTTGTAATGTTTCTCACAATTATCATAAATAGAGATAAGATATAATCAGTTATAATGTTTTCAACACCTTTCTTGAGTCATCTCAATCTTTGTATATGACTTTTTAATTTGATGGTAAGGCAAGGTTTGATATTTATTTATACACACAATCACCTTAAGAAACACAAACAAAATCTAAGTTCTAATTTTAATTTTAATATAAAAGTGCATAATAAGTAATTATCTTTGTGTGAAAATTAATATGTGATTATATTTATCATTCAATCTAGTTAATATAGACTCTCTTCTTTTTGTTAATATTTACTTGAGTCAACTAATATAATATTAAGATATGCTTCAAATATTTGAAGTAAATTGCAATATAACACTATAAAATATTTATTTAAAATATTTTGAAATAAAATTCATGTTTATAAACCATCTTTCATAGGTTTATAGAATAAATTAATCAGATTGAATGTACATTAAAAGATAAATTCTATGCATTATTATATAATATATGTTTTGTTTTTGAAATAGTTTGGATTCACTACAGACTTTTATTATAATATATAAATTCAGATGACTTATAAATTATTTGAATTATTTTTTTTATTGTGATTAAATCATTATAATTCTAAAAGATCTATGTTATTTACAAAATTTGTTGTTTAGTATAACAATTAAATCTTTGAGTTTTAATATAATTATTTTACAATTAAAGCTTAATGTTTCTATAATTCTATAACAACTATAATTCTTAAATATATACAACTAAAATAGAAGATATGTACATTGATGTTCTAAAATTTAAGCTCTTAAAATAATAAAGAAGATATAATATTAATATAAAGATTTATGTTTTTATTGTAAAAAGTCTAAGCTATTATTTAATAATTTTGAAGGAAAAATATAAAATTAAAATAAAAATAAAATTTGTATATATATATATATATATATATATATATATATATATAAACAAGTTCACTTAGCTATAAACTATGTAATTTGATTTGTATACAATATCATTATTTAAACCTTTTCTTTGTTTTATGACATAAGTTTTTTTAGGACCTATAGTCATGCAAATCCTAATTTTTCTTATTAGATTCTAATGATTTTATTTGTTTTCTTAATAATTTTTTTATTAAATATTAAAAATCAGTTTTAGTATGAAAAATATAAAAAGATAAATGTAGAAGTCATAAATTATATATATATATACATATATATATATATATATATATATATATATTTTAAAAAATATTATTTATAATACTACTAGTTATATTCATGTCATTATTATAGAATTTGGAATTTATAATTGATTTCTAGCATTAAAAAAACATAGCACAAATCTTAAATTCAATACCTTACTATATATCAATTGAACATCTCTCCATACTTGATAACACCATCTCAATAAGTACATTCTTTAGCCATAAAATAAAACTTTGTTCATACATACATATAATCTAGAACATTAGATGTTATGAACATCCAATAAGAATATTTTAAGAATATTTTTAGAATATTTTATTAGTTTTGAGAATATTTTAGAAGATTTTAAAAATATTCTAATAAGAAATTTTAAAAGATTTCTAAAACATTCTAAAGATTCTAAAAGGTTCTTAAAATATTCTAATAGATTCTAAAATTTCTTAGAGGATCAAAGAAGTTGTCCAAGAAGGATCCTAAGATTGCTTTGTTTCCAAGCAATATAGAAACTTCTTAATATCTAGTATATATTGAAGTCAAGGCTATAGGGATCTTCAAACTTGATAATACATCTCTTAGAGCTCTAACTCACCTCTCTTAGTACTGATCTTATACTCATCTAGTGTAATCAAGTTCATGCTAGCTTTCTTGTTGAAACTCTTTTATTCAATTTCTTGTTCAATCTTCAATATAGTGTAACTTTGACAATTTGTTAAGACTACTTTCTTATTAATATTAGAGTTTGATATTTTTTTTATAGAAAGTAAATTATCCTTCTTTTTAAAGGCATGTGAATACTTTAGAGGTTGTAGATTATCTTCCTCTAAACTGTTATTGTTTAGATTTTTTTTTTTTTTTTTTTTTTTTTTTTTTTTTCCGAAGATAGTTGGAAAAAAAGATTTTAGCATGGTTGAGGCTATTAAGTCCAAGTTAGATACTATTATGAATATGTTAAATGCTTTATCTTGTAGAACTATTGAAATTAAGATTTTTTTGTAAGATTTTATGGTGATGTAAGACTTGGAATAGTTCAACTTGTAATGCAACTACTTCTTCAAGCTTCTACATCCAAAGAGGCTATAGTACTTATACCTTAATAAGAAAATTTTCCTATTTAATAACATAAGGAGCCTTGGATTAATCTTCTAAATTTTTTTGATAATACATGCTCCAAGTTTTGAGGGTTTATTAACCAAATTTGATTGGTAACTTTTCTACGATCTAAATTCTATTTGAAAGGGGAGTCTTCACTTGATTTAATTAGAATCTTGGTTATTAAATAAGCCTTATTTTGATTTGCTCATTTATTTTTTTAAAAAAAATCTCCAATCTTCAGCAACTTTGAAGCTTTTTTAAAGCATTTGTGGAGGCATTTGGAGAAAATGATAAGGTCCAATAGGCAACAAAAAAGATTTTCTCATTACGTCAAAGGTCATGCTTTGCATCAATTTATGCATATGATTTTAGGCAATTGGTTTGTAACATCAATTGGAATAAATAAGCTTTTATGAGCCAATTCTATTAAAAATTAAAAGATGATAAAAAAGACCTATTATTATTATTACCTAATCCTTAATCACTTAATGAAGCCATCAACTAAGCTATGAAGTGAAATAATCAATTATTTCAATGCAATCAAGATCAATGTCTATGAACTTTGATAAAACAATATACTAAAAATTTGTACTCTGTTGCTTCAACAAATATATTGCTTTTATATTCTAGAGCTGTAGATATGTAAATTGATGTAATATGATTCAACCTCTTACAATAGAGAAAAAAAAAGTGTTAATTTGAATAAGGCTTATGCTTGTATTGTAGTGAAGGAGGCCATAAATTTGAGAATTGTCCAAAGAAACAATGTACAAGCAAGACTAAGAGTATAATTGCTCAAGAAAATGAAGACGTCTAGTCATAATAGAGATTGTGTAAGTGGAAATTTCAATACCTCAATTTTATTAAGGTCCTTCTCTCTTAGCCCAACCTACTCATTATTTTATTATACCTTTTTTTTTGGGCCATAAAAACTTCAAACTTACATTATTAGATTCAAGAGCATCTATTTGTTTTTTAAATGAGAAGTTTATCAAACTTTATAAAATTCCTCTAATATAGAAATCAAAATTTGTACATATAAAAGTAATAGATGGCCAACTTTTATCTTTAGATAATATTACTGATAATATCATATTGTTAGAAATATCATTTAAAGGCTATAGTAGCAAAATAGTGTTTAATATTATTAAAATCTTATTTAATTCTATAATTTTAGGACTTTTATGGTTAAAAATATATAATCTAATTATAAATTGGAGGTTTCATAAGCTTGAATTTCATATAAAAATCCTTTAAATAAAACCTATCAAGAAGTCATCAATTATAAAGGTCTTATTTCTTGGAACAAGAGCTTTATGGAAATGGCTAAGAATGAAATGCCATTTTTTTATTTATGCAATGCCAATTCATGAAGAAAGAAGCTTGTTAGTAGCTATTTCAAAGAAATATAAGGATTTTCAAAATATCTTTGAAAAAAAAATGTTGATATATTGCTAGAGCATTGATTGTATGATTACACCATTAATCTTCAAGAAGGAATTTAACAACCATTTGGTCTAATCTACAATCTGTCTTAGAATGAGCTTTTGGCATTGAAGGATTATATTGATAAAAATCTTTCAAAGAACTTTATTTGGCATTTCAAATCTCTAATAGATACACCTATATTTTTTATAAAGAAAAATTGGATCTTTGCAAATGTGTGTTGATTATTACAACCTCAACAAAATTATAGTGAAAAATTGTTACGTATTACCTTGATATCATGGCTTTTGAAGTAATTCAATTAAGCCAAGATCTACACCAAAATAGATATCCATGAAGTATAGAATTTAATATAAATTAAAGAAAGAGGTGAATGAAAGACAATATTTTGGACAACATATGGAAATTTTTAATATAATATTATGTCTTTTGGATTGATAAATGCTTTAGCTATGTTCTATCATTTGATGAATGATGTTTTTTGAAAATTCTTAGACAATTTTGTTATTTGACATTTTAATGATATCTCAATTTACTCCAAGTCTTGTAAAATATATGAACAACATGTTGGATTAGTCTTAAAAAAGTTACAAGATGCAAGATTATATGCCAAATTAAAAAAATGTATATTTTATTAGCCAAAATTAGAATTTTTTGGAAAAATTATATCTAATGGAGCCTTATTGATGGACTTAAAGAAAGTTCTAGCTATAATAAAATAAAAAATTCCAAAGACAATACAAGATATAGAATGTTTTTTTGAATTTATTAATTTTTATCAAATATTTATCAAAAATTTCTTCCAAGTTATTACTCCTTTCACTTGATTGACATCCAAAGACAAATTAAAATAAGGACCTTGAGCATAAAGGTCTTTTCAAGATTTAAAGATAGCTTTTATTATAGATCTAATTTTAATAAATCTTAATTTTATGAAAGCTTTTTATTTAAAAACTGATGATTTTGAATTTGCATGAAAAATTGTACTATCAAAAATAAAAAGTGATGAAAACTTCTACCTAGTTTCATTTTATTCCAAAAATATTTCAATTACAAAGATGAATTATGAGATTCATAAAAAAAAACTTCTTGTGATTGTAGACTCTTTTGAAGAATGACATCACTTGTTGGAAGATGTTATACATGATGTGACTATATATATAAATTATAAAAAATTGAAGTATTTCATACTAGCTCAAGTTTTGAATTATTACTAAGTTTTTTGAAATATGTCATTTTATTTTAATTTTTTTATTATATATCAATCAAAGAAGTAGAAAGGATTATGAAATGCTTTATCAAGGAGGTCATGTCTTACTTCAAAGGCCAAAAAAGTAGCATTTGATTAATAATATGTAATTTTCTTGAAGCTAGAATAATTTTATTTTTATGTTATTTCTATTATTATATCTATTAATTTAAGTTTTTTTGAACAAATCTATGTAGCATGAACTAAAGATTCATTAATTTGTAATATCAAGCAGCACCTTAACAATGACAACTTCAAGTTTATGGAAGATCCTTTGTATTTTGAAGATAGTTTATATATTCTAAAAGGACCATTGTGACTTTGTATTCTTCAATCTTGTGTGAAGGACATGAACCTTGGAAAATTAAAAGATCTATACATCCTTGCATTATTTGAAAAGACTAAAGAATCATTCAAAGATGATATAATATTAAATTACAATAGTTATTGCGAAAGAGAAGAACATAAGAAAGTCTTGAAATAAGACTAAAGACTATAAAAGTGTCAAAAAGAAGAAAGAGGCTTTATTCTTACCTTGATATGTACTATCTAACTAGGAGCTATGTGATGATATTCTATATGATCTCTAATACATGTCCAAATTACAAGACACATATCTTACCTTATAAGGTAAGTTTCTATATATACTCTATATAATTAGCTTGTTTTACAAGCTATCAATTTATACAACATGTGGCTAATTTGTTGACCAATTTTATAATCTATCAATCAACTACAAATACATATAAAGTCAAAACTGCATCTATGAAGCTTTTAGAAAGCTTTTTCATAAGATATTATCCAATTAGTCTATTTTTATCTACTCCTATTCAATCATATACATAATCATTAGAATAATATATATATTTGTGACATCTCATTATGATTTTTTAATTATAAGATATTTTAGATTTAACAAAATATTAAAACTTATCTTTTAAGATATTTGGTAGCTTCAAATATAAAAGATTTTGAAGGACTTTGTACTCTTATGAGACATTTGTTTAAGATCTAAGAATTCCCAACATTGTCTTTATGGACTTCTACAACCACTGCCAATTTTGAAGCAACAATGGTCTTTGATACTAATGGACTTCAACATTGATTAGCCTCCATCACCTACATTTGATGCCATCTATGTTATTATGAATTGATTTATAAAGATAGTATATTTTTTTCCATATAAAAATAAAATAAAAAATAAATAAAAAATAAAAAATGAAGAAGAAACAATAAGGCTCTTTTTTAACAATATATATATCAATATTGTGGCCTACCTTATCACATTATTTTTGATCTAGGATTTCAATTTATATCAAATTTTTAAAAATATCTTTTCTAAGATATTAAAGATAGATATCAAACTTTCTTCTATCTTCCATCTTCAAATCAATGGTTAAAAAAACAAGTAAATTAAGTTTTAGAGCAGTATTTCCAATGTTTCATCAACTATCAATAAGATGATTGGATCTTATATTTTCTTTCATTGGAATTTACTTATAATAATATTTTTTATTCTTTGATTTTATAAATATTATTTTATACTAATTATAGTTACCATGAAAAGCTTAATTTGTTAAATATATCAAAAGATGAAAATCTAATAGTTAAAGATTTTAAAAAATAATTATCACAACTTTAGACAACTTTAAAGCTTCATTTACAAGCAACTCAAGATTCTTACAAAGCATCTTTAGATATTTAAAAAAAAAAAAAAAAAAAAAAAAAAAACTTTTTAAGTTAGAAATCAAGTATGGCTTCTTTGATAAAATATTAAAACCAATCGGCCTTGTGATAAGTTAGACTACCAAAGACTAGGCCCATTTTGTATTTAAAAGCAAATCAATGTAATGGCTTATTGGTTGGAACTATCCACATCCACAAGGTACATGCAATCTTTCATGTTTCTCTTTTAGAAACTTATAAAAAATCAACTATTCTAGGAAGAATATAACCATCATTGCCTTACATTGAAATAGATAATCATATAGAATATGAAGTAGAAAAAGTCCTTAATTCTTCAAGAGAGAGAGATAAGTTGGAATACCTTATTCATTAGTGTAGCTATGATATCAATGAGCACACATATGAACCAATAATAAATCTAGTTAATACAATGCCAAAGGTACATGAGTTTCATCAACACTATCTTTAAAAATCTAAACCTATTTTAGGATGACTTTTCTATGAAGTTTCTATTAGAATAGTATTCTATAAAGAAAAAAGTAGGTATTACTCATAAAAGCCTTAGAATTTAGTGTATCTAGTTTATGATCCAATATATCAAATTGAAATATTTTAAAGTATTCTAAAAAATTCTAGAAAATTTTAGGAGGATTAAAAAAAGTTGTCTAAGAAAGATCTCAATATTGCTTTGTCTCTAAGCAACATGAAAGCTTTTCAAGAAGCTTTTTAATACCTAGTATATATTAGAATCAAGACTAAAAAAATCCTCAATCTTTAAAATATAATTCTTAAAGCTCTAGTTCACCTCTCTTAGTATTGATCCTATACTCATTTGGTTTAATTAAGTTTATACTAGCTTTCTTGTTGAAACTCTTCTGTTCAACTTCTTATTTGGTTTTTTGTATAGTGTATCTATGAAAATAGATTCATCTCTCTTTTTACTTCAAAACCAAGCATATTTTATCATTTATCTTATAAAAAATAATTTAGGAGTTTTCACTTTCTTTTTAATTTCTTAAACAACTTTCTTTTGCATTACAAAATTCTTGTGTATAAATATAGGTGATTATATTGCATCTTATATTATATGCTCTTGTCAATTTAAACAAAAATTCTTATAGGAATAAATTATAATAAGCAGTCATAGTAAACCATTGCAAGAATAGTCCACTATGTAATCAAGCAAAGCAACCTTATATTGGTTGGTCAATGATTTATACAACATAGCTATTATATAGGAAATACAAAGCTTAGCCTAATTGTCAATTGGTTGTATTTAAAAGTTTTATATATTATAAAATTATAATACTAAGAAACGTTATAAAATCTTAAATCAATATTTTTATTTTGAATATATAATGGTTACAAAATGGATTTATAATAATTATCAAAAGATAATTATGTAATTTTTTTAATATATATATATATATATAAAATTCTAAAAATTAAATTTATAAATAAAAATTTAAAAACGTCTATTTTTTTGAAATACTTCAATTTTTGATTTAAGATTTTTAATTTCTTCTAATTTAATAAGAATTTATAATGATATATAAAAATTAAAATTTAGAAGTATTATTAATTTTATTAATTTAAATAATATTTAAAAAATTATAATAAATAATGTAAAGATATATATTACAAAAAAATATAAAATCTACAAAGATATTAGTGAGACATGTTCATTTATCTTTAATATGAATTAAAAATCTTGCATCTTCATTTGAAGGCCATGTTTAATGAGATCCCATATTATGGAAGGTGTGGTTTGAAGCTTCACTTCTTGCCTCTTATACAACCTTCAAAAAAGCTCAAAAGGTAGTGAAAGTCTTTACAAAAGCTTAAGTATTTATGGTCCAAAAAAAAAAATATGTAAAGAAGGACAATTATCTAAATAAAGAACTAAAAAAGATCAATTTTAATCATGTTTATAGTTAGAAGTGTACCAAGAGAGTTAAATTGCAATACAATATTGCTAATAAACTTTTAATTGACTATATACATAAGAAATTTGATTGAAAATATTATGGCCTATCTTATGGTGTAATGATCATTATCTAATTTTATTCAAATTTAAAATTTTATTTTTTTTAAAAAATTAATATAATAATAATTTGATTTATAGTAAATAAATTGATTGTATAAAAAATTAAAGATATAAATATAATATTTTAAAAGTATCAATATTTTAATTTTTAAAATAAAAATATAAATTAATAAACTTCTAATTATAAAAATCCTTGAATTTTAGGAAGATATTAATAAGACATTAACCTTCATTTTTAATAAGAGTTAAAAATCTTACATCTTCATCTAAAGTCCTTATTCAATAAGATTCCACGTTCTTGCAACATGATGCCATTAAAAGCCCTACCTCCTTTTGCTTGTAGATGTTTCAATACACCATTGAGCAATTAATAAGGTGGAAGGTTTTTACAACAACCTTAAGAGCAACACCAACTTTTAACAACATAGTTGTCATTTATTTGTGATTTGCATTGATTTTATACACTTCAAGATTAGCCACAATATTTTCAATCAATTCTTGGGAGTGTCAAGTTTCTTAATTTCAAGATCCCAACTATAGTTTATTTTCCAACTTCTCTAAAGAATCACATAAAAGAGACATCTTATTCTTATATTAGTTGTGTTCTTTAACAATTTCTCTCTTATTGTACACTTCTTATTGTGGACACAAATAAAATTGACATTTTTTAATTCTCTATTTAGACAATTGTTCTTCTTCACACATTGTCTTTTTTGGATTATATACACTGTAGGTTTGGTTTGTAATATGGAGGCTTTGCCTATGGATCATTTTGATTCAAACAAATTAAAATTAAAATTAATTTAGTTTTTCTCAAATCCTTAAGCTGCCTCAATCCCAATGCGGATGCGGTCAGTTTCTTCATTTGCAAGTTGGAAGTATGGGCTTGCAGCAAGGAGGACCCGTTCCTGTACAAGGACTTTCTCTTCAGTCTCAACCAATTCATTCGACGCTTTCACTCGTTCATTCAAATAGCTTAATATTTATCGGATGGTGCTTTTGCTGCGAAAGCGGCAGACTTAGTATCATCAACTGACACGAGAGCGTTCTAGGCAACGGCTGTGGCGATGTCGACTGCTGCTCACTGTGAACTATCTTTAAGCTCCAGATCGCCTCAGTCACTACAGTTCCAAGGGCGGCCACTTTCAGTTTCGCGTCCTCTGCTGAATATCTTGTTACTTTCCGAAATGTCTCACAAACCTTTTCAACTTGCACTGCGGGATTAATAGCTCGAAGTGATTCCTGTGTACTTCGAAAGTTCTTGTCATATCCCGTGACTTTTTCGTCACGGCTGCCAACCCTTCCAAGACTTATTTGTAAGTTGTCTTCGCAGCATCAGTTGCAGGTTTAATTGTGGCCATCGCAGATTTAAGCGACTCAAAATCGTCTAATACCGTGACTACTTCATGTAACACGCTCACCCTGTATGTGTAACAACATTCGATAATTTCAAATTAAGTGTTGCAACATGAGAATGGTCACGTTTGTGTACTGATTGTGTTCAGCAGCACAGAGCCATGAAAGCGCGATCCATGACACATGGCAGTAAGATACCAAAAACATAATAAAAGATAAGTTAATAAAGCACCATGTGAAATTGTTCTTGAGGATGTAATTCAGCTGAAAACGAAGTAATATGATTGAAAACACCAAGTACACTTCTAAGCACTCCCTAGACTTTTCGCACATCTGCGAAGGGATGAAGAGTTGCGATTTGTGCAAAGAATGGACACTGTACACAAACAGCTGACACTTGCATCAACAAATACTCCGAGTCTTCAATCTCTGAAATTGGATTTCAATTATCCCTTCACTTTTCTCTATACTCGCTTTTTCTCTCTCCCCAATATCTCTTGCATCTTTGTTTAACCATGTCTTCATCTTCAGTTGTAATTTCATCTAACTTCATCAGGATTCATTCGCGAGATTCGCCTGCTGCAGAAAGTTATTTCACCTTGCGGGGGCACAGTTCAAACGAATGCGGAAATCTTTGTCTCTGTCCGCCTGTTTCCATTCTCGTGCACTTCAATGGGAAATTCGAGACAGGCCGAACGTAGTCACAAAAAAAGAAAAAGAAAAACACACTATTGTTCCATTGTTTTCCTTATCCACAGAGAGCCATGGATAGCATCCAGTCATTGTTCTCCAGCCATTAATTCACTTGCAGCTTTACTTCACTTATTCAAAATACTGGTGAAGAAATTGCAGGTTTCAGGGCAATAGAATTCACCATAGCATTGTGCAACGTGCGGAGCAAGACACAGCGCTACAAGTAGCAGGTTGTACAGGCAAGCACAAAGAAACAAACAATTCGATAAAAACACAAACAAAAAGGATTTAAAATCGTACCAAAGATCTCTATCTCCCATCGCCGCAAACATAAATTCCAGCGTTGATTTGAATGTGGCCCCTGATCGATGGCAATCCCCAACCTTCTCCGTGCACCTTTACCGCACCTTCCCTCCCCCTTTGTAAATGAATTAACAATATTTCTGAAAGAAAAAATTTAAGTATTCATAGGTTTAGAAAATCAAACTCTAATATTTGAACATGACTAGGTGAGACATGAGCTTTGACAATTGTTTATCATATTTACCTTTCATAATATAAAAGGAAAGACAAAATTATAACTAAAATTAGTAATATGAGGTTATGAATGATTTATCAAAACATTTGAAATTTATGCTACTACCACAGCAACTTGCCATCCACCACATACCTTCACAATTTTTGTTAATGCCACTACAAATTGTCTTGTGTTGCTTATTGTAATGTACTTTACAAAATATCTTTAATGCACATTACAATTACTAAAGTACAAATTCTTTAAAGATGTGTATTTTAGTATTTACAAAGTGCATTTTTTTATTCAATGCAAGTTTAAGACAACTTATGGTGGCATTAGTAAAAGTTGTGATGATATGAGGTGGATGGCAAGTTGCAGTTCTAATAGAAACATCATATATATAATTTAATCAACTATTGAAAAATCTAATAGATAAAATTAAGCATTGAACTAATGACCTCAAACTTCTAGTTCTACACATGCAATTAAATAAAATTTAATTTCAATCTTGTTATTTTTAAATTTAAGGTTTATAAATTTATAAATTTAGTTTTGATCTCCAGCTTACAAAGATATTCTAGTGAAGTGCACTGGTTAATAATTTGTATTGATTTTGAATATTATTCCACCAAATGTTTTTCAAAAAACAAATAGTGTTCTCTAAAGAATTAGAAATAATATCTATGGCACTTGCTCCAAAAGATCCTAAATTTGTTGCCTCCAAACCATTCACTTTTATAATAATTTATGAAACATTGTATATATGAAGACCACAACTAATTGTTGTTTAATATTGTTTTAAAATAACTATAATTGGATGAATATTTAACAACCACTTCAATCTTCAACATTTTGAAGTTACATCAAACATTTAAATAAGCACAGAAAACTTAAAAAGCTTTAATTGTATTAAAACCAACATTTTAACAGCCAAATACTGGGTTTTATTCACAATCCTTTAAAATTTGATACGCAAACTTTATGTACATAATGAGTGACATACACACGGGTTGGCAAGACTTCACGCTTTTATCACTTTTAACTATTCTTAAACCACAACAATTGAAATAGTGAAGTTACTTGTTCGTTACTTCAGCAACTTCTAACCTGTGATAACTGAAACAACAAATTTAAAACTAATTTAAGATCATACCATTGTAAAAGAGACAAAAGTGGATGGACAAACATAAATTCTGAATCTTCCACGAATGTCATGTCATTATTCCTAACTTACCTAGATGTGTCTGCATGATCTCCAGCATTTTTTCAGGGTTATGAATACCTGAAGCTTAAATGTGGGCTTAGTGCCCAAGTTGTTTCACATCATGTGCAACAAATCAGGAAAGGTGACTCAACCTCCCGTACCTTAATAGCACCAAACTTACGCTGTGCCACATCGAATCAGGTAAGTGTCCACTGATTCATGCAGGCGAACTAGCATATCAGCGATGTAAAAGCCACGCCTGAATCCCCCGGCATGCCCAATTATGGCTGCAACCAATGCCGGATTACGAAGCCACATCATGCGTGGCATACCCAACTTCTAGAATCGCCAGACTTGTCGGGAGAAGAAACAAGCGCGTCGAACCAAACGTACCCACATGGCATTTCTGGATTAAACAGTTTCCATATGGGCATCATTCACGTGAAGAATTATCGGAGGGTTCATACTGCAGCACCTGAGATTTGATCCTTACCACCTAAGTGGACAGCGTCTGCAAGGTAAATTCGATCCGAGTATCCCGCACTCTTCAACATCCCAGTTGTCTGCAGAAGGAGTATTAGGTTCGACCAGGTCAATCAGCAAGCCGGAGATGAGACTTCGGAGTATAAATATCATGGGGACAGGGACGAACAGATCCTCACGGTACCGCCTTCAAACTGGTCGCTTTGCATCTTCAGAAACAGAGCAGAAGAATGAATTGTATAAGATCTGATGATCCAGTTCAACTAGACATCCGTTCATGCTGCGTCATAGTCATGAGCTGGAAGCGGTGAGCAGCGGTACACCTCAACAGCGGGTAGTGCACAGGGGCGATGGGTGTGCGTAATGCACGGGTTGTAACGATTGGGTGGTAGCATTTGTGTGTTGAAAGTGAGGAAAGTTTCGGCGGGACAGAGGCGTCTGTCGTGAGGAGCGAGGACAGATTTGGATACCCAAAGTGGAAGAGAGATCGGGAGTGAGTGATGGCGGAGAGGGAGAGAAATGGCAGCCCTGTGCATGGGCGGCAGTAGAGGGGTGTGGGCATCCCCCAACCGCGATCGGGGTCTGCGTCCGGTTCGATGCAGAACTCCGTGAAGAAGAGCCAGAATTATGCTGCCAAAGCCGCGGCAGCGCGTCTAGCTCTGGTTATGCAGCGGAGTCCCGATCCCATAGACGACGATGATGAGGACATTGATATTCCTCGTTACAGTCCATACATGCCGAGTGCGAGGGATCCTTCGAAGGTCTTCTCGCTCCGAGGGAGCTGTATGACAGCAGTCTAGCGACGCTGGGGAGCGCGTTGCGGCGGACGGCGAATCCTCGGGGTTCTCTGAGGCCTACGGCAATAAGTGGAAAGCAGGGAGCCGCTGTTCAGCGACCGAGACCAGTGTTGCCGTCGGCTGTGGTGAGGTCGACGTCTCCGACGCCGGAGCCTCTGGTGGAGCGCGCACGGAGGTTCTCGTTGGACTCGACATCTTCGTCTAGTAGCGGGGACGATTCGTTGGGACCGAATTCGAGGAGAGAGACTGCAGCTTTGCGTGATGAAATTGACGTACTGCAGGAGGAGAACGAGTTGCTGATAGTGGAGGAGAAGCTACAGGAGAAGGAGTTGAGGTTGCGAGAGCTGGAGAAGGTTGCTTGTGCGCATTGCATCCTCGCATGGGTAGGTACGCTGATTGCTGGGCTTGCATCTTTGAAACAATAAGCATTGTCGCAGTCCCAACGTAGGGTAAGTTGAGGTTTGAGGGGTGGCATGGCGTGACGGGATGGAAATAGCAAATGTCAACTGCGGCATCGGGTGGCAGAGTGGATTGACTTGTTCGGTTATTTAGCAGGTGGAATTCAGTTTGCGAATTGTTTTCACTCTTTCGTAGAATTATATGATACATACCAGCTCCCTTAAGAAAATCCTCATTCACTGCTATTGATCCAGGTGCATAAACGTCAAACAGATCAACTTACCTCCATGGGCAAAGAATTCCACTTGCTGGGATTAAAGGGATGATAGATTCGCAATGGCTTCAGGCAGCACACCAACAAGAGGGGTAGATTCAGGTTCAATTTTTATGAATGGACTGTAAAATAACAAGAATGCAACAACAAAGATCCACGTGAGTTGAACCAGGCGTGAGAGTCCCATCCCAATACACACAGGAATGTCACTCCACTTCATAGGTCAGGCCATGGAGAGAAGTGGCCTGGGACTATGGTTCTAAGAAAACCATCCCCACTCCTGCCTTTCATACTTGAACACCCGGTTCAACACACCATCACACACGATTGAACATCCATGAACGATGTACAAATCCGGATATTCATCTCACTCGAAGCCAGAAGCACTAAACTTGCCAGACACTTCAACACTTACAGTTCATACAGAGTGGTCTCGTAGCCGGTTAGGTTCTCGATGTGGACAGATCTGCCTTACACACAAACGACTGTGCTCTTCGGAACCGAAAACCGTCACAGGGGTGAGCGCTTCTCTTGGCCCAATCTGATCATACGTTGGAAGCATTCGTCCCCGAGTCGTTCCAGGATTTCATTATACTGTAGATCGCGTCCGCTGCGAAACTAGAGGTGCCACATGAAATCAGTTCCATAACCCATCGGAAGGAGGTCACTTCAGTATCACCATCCAGAGAGTCGTGAACATTGATGAGAATCCCAAACTGACCCTCAAGTGGGTGGAATTAGTTCGAAAAGATGTCTAAATTAATATACCGTGGACTGAGTCAGTGAGGGATTGTGTTTATCTCTCTTACTCTTCGACACTCGTTACGTGTGCAACGATTGGGTTGTGTAGTCTGTGTAATCAAAAAATTAACAATTATTATAATATTTTTGAAATTATATATTATAATAATTGTTAATTTTTTTATTAATATTTTTAAAAAAGAAATTATGTCCTAAAGAATCATTGAAGTTAGAATGTACAAAATTAAGAGAAAATGAAAACAAGAAAAAGTTATGTTTTTTGATCCAAAATTTGCACTTCTTTTTATAAACTCACCAATTTGGACTTTGGTACTACAAGCATTTATCAATCTACATTTTGATAGTTTGGATTTGGCCAAACTTTACAATGAATTTGATCAAAACTTAGTAATTAACATTACAAATCCTTTAGATAGTGTTACATTGAATCAATGTTGGTTTGCAACACAATTCAAATCAACTAACTTCTACTAAAATAAATAAGTTGAAAATCAAACTTCTATCATGTAGAATTCTACACCAACTACAATTAGAAGTTGGTATTGTATTATAACATGCCTATAGGGTGAAAGAAGAAAATATATATATATATATATATATATATATATTATAAAATATCTTTATTGAAAATATAGTAGAAAATTACTTTAGAAAACATAAGTAAAGTTAAAAAGATAGTTTAAAAATTTTGAATTAATTTTTTTATTTTGTAAAAAAAATATTTATTTTTTAGGGCCATAAACAAGATTGGTTGTGAACCAAGGTTAAAACCTAATTCCAAGGCACAAAATTGCATGCTTATAGCAAATGTGGGATTCTTTAGTTAATTAGAGAGTGAAATTAGAAAGAAGACTTGATGCAATTTCTTTGAGCATTGCTTTTGAGTGATTTGAATAGACAAAGACTTTGTAATAGCTTTGTAAAGTTAGGCTTGTTTTATATGATTCTACTTTTTGTAGAATAAAAAGAAAGATTATATTTTGAAAAATCTGTAAGCTTTTTAGAAAATATACAAGAAAAAATTTGTTCTTTTGTGAACAAGATTGTTATAAATATGTATTATTAATTAAAGACTAATTCAATGATTGGATCAAAAGTAATCAAAATTCAAGTGGATTAAGATTTTTAAAATTAAAATTTAAAGGTTAATAAGGATTTTATGATTTTGCGCAAGTTATTACTTGAATTGAAATAATTGCTTTGTAAGCTAATAGTTGACTTAGTTTCCAAAATTAATTAAAATATTTTAAAGCAACTGAATGGTGCAAAAAGAAGTTATTAGTCTTAGAAGATTGACATAAAAGTTGGAAAAAAGAAGACAATTGACACCTAAGTAGATTAAGAGCTTTTTCTCTTAATTTATACATTTAATTCTCTTCAAATTTTGTATTCTTGTTTTCAACTAGTAGATAGAGAATTATAATTTTTTTGAATGAAGATTAGTGGTTAAATTAATAATTATTAAGGTTTTAAATCTTATATAAAGTTTGATCAAAGTTAATTAGTGATAATTAGGTTTCAATTAGAGTTTAATGAAAATTTATTTAGAATATCTTTAGAATTTTATTAGAATATATGTGAGATTTGATTACAATTTATTTAAGATTTGATTAAGATTTTTTAAAATTTGTATGAGGTTTGGATAAGATTTGATTAAATTTCAATTGGAATTGACTTAAGATTTCTTTAAGATTGACTAAAATTTAGTTGGGATTTTTAGGTTTTTCTTATGATTTCTTTGTGATGGCTTTAGAATTTCTATTGGTTGGTTAAGCTTGCTTAAGGATTTAATCAAGTTTGTTAGGAATTATTTAAGATTTATTTGGAATTAATTAGAATGTAATAATATGTTTCTAGAATTTTTCTAAGATCAGTAAGTTTTACTTAGCATAATACAGCCTACTCAAGTTACTCAAGATTGCCAAAAAGATGTTTCTAAATACCTTATAAATTGTTTTTGGATTATAAATCTAACTTCAAGGTAAGATCAAACTCTTCCATAATCAAATGCCTAATGCATTCTTAGGCTGATTATCACGTAACACAACATTGGATTGCAACAAAATTAATTTAATTAGACAAAACAGTAGGTAAGAAATAGCAACATAGAGAATCAAATTTGCATAAATGATTTGTATAAAATATTTTATTCAGTAGGATAATTAAAATTACTAAAAGAGAAAGAAAGTCCCTTCAACATTAATTTATTGTACACTTGTACTATTCTTATATAAGTATAAAGATTAAATGTATTAGCTTAGATTGCTATTTTATTATTTTGTCTTAATTTGATCTATCTTGATTGTCAAAATCTAAAGTAGATTAAAAATTATTGGCTTGCTTTATACATTATATTTTGGATCTAAATTTGATTAAGGAATTTGGTTCTCAGATAGATTGTATATTCTAATTTTATTAGTCCAAGTTTTTTCTATTTTCTATATTTTAATGAATTGAATCGAATAATAAGTTAATTAAGCTGATTAACTATACTTATGATGAAATATTAATTTATATTACTAAAATAATAATTATTTAATAGAATTTTATAATTTATGAAATTTTTTATATTCAAATAATAGTTAAATCTGATATATTTGGAATAAATATAAATTAGACATAGACAGATAATTTTATTTTAAAAAAATACCTATTTTATTCAAATAATTTTGAATAAATGATTTATCGTCAATATGTAGCTACTTGACTTTAAATTTTCTATGAATTGAATATTTTATTTACTACTAATCATTTATGAAAATTATTTTTTAATGTAATTTTTATACTAAGTTATATTAAATAATAGAAAATAAATAGCATAATAGACAATAGTATTTAATTTATATTTTTATATATTTTTATATATTAGACATATTATTTTTGTAAATTATTTGTGGTCCAATATATGGATAAATTTTTGTATCTTTTGTCACTTAAACAAACAATTGAATATTTTTTTAAAATAATTATTAAAATAGTATAGTGAATTGTTTGTTTCAAGAAAGATTTTTAAATACATAAATAATATTCGATTGGATATACACTCATAAACACTATTATAATCTATGATGAAAATATTAGTAGATTATAATATATGTTTAATATTAAATAATACTTTTATAAAGTATTATTTTTGGATTTTTAGTAAAATTTTATATTTATATAATTTAGAAAATTTTGTAAACACAATTGGTTTTTTATATAGAAAAAGATAATTTAAATAGAAGTCTTTAATGAATGGGCTTATATTATCTAATTTATATAAATCAAGAAAAAAATATTAATTTTAAATCCTACCATATTGCATTAAAGATATAATTGATTAAATTTTTAAAAAATATATCTATTCTTTATAAAATAATATATATTTTTGGCTAGTTATAGTATATATGGACAAAAGATCCATAAAATATATATTTTAAGTATAAAAGTTTTTTTATTTTTATTTTTAAAGATGTATAATAATATAAATTTTATTTTTGAAAAGATAATTTAGAGCCAAATTTTGTAACAAATTTTTAGATATTAAGATTTTTAAAATTTTAAAAGAAGTCTCTTCATTAAAAGTAATGTACAATTTTTTATAGATTATATATATTACACTCATAAACACAATATAAAACAAAAAAATTGTAAGCATTACATTGCAATGTTTTAAAATATACATATTTTTTGTGAAAGAATACATTTAGATTATTAAATATACATATAGAAGTATCAATGGAGTATTTTAGAAACTTCAATTATATATTTATATTTTAAGTAACCAAACAATTTATAGGAATTTTTTATTATATAGAATAAAAATGTAGAAATAAATACATATATTAAAGATATATTAAAGAATTCCATATATAAATCTAAAATAGAGCCAAACTTTTAGAATTTTCAAAAATGACAAAAATGACAAAAATTAAAAAAAATGAAGAATAATAAAATAAAATTCAATTTTATATATAATACTTATATGTAAGCTTAGAAAATATATAAATTAACTTAAACAAGTTTCGGTTTCATGAAGCTATCAATTCAATCCATATAGGCATGATATATGGATCTTTAATACATAATTCAAGAAAGTCCAACAAAAAGAGGATTCAATAAAAAAAAAAAAAAAAAAAAAAAACATAAAATAAAATAAAATAAAATTCAAAACACAATAATGTGACTATTACTGATTTTCTTGTGTAATTTATGAAAAAAAATTGTAATATTATTTTTTATAATATTAAAATTAATAATTCAAAATGATCATTCTTTTTGCTAAATATTTATGTAAATGTAAGCATATCATTTTAATTACATCACTCTTTACTAAAAATCTTAACTCTTTAACAAATAAATTTATTTTAATATGAATATAGTAAAAAGTAAAAAATGTTACTAAAATTATTAATTTTAATTAATTTAAGTTGTTATAGAGTTAATTTTTCTTATTAATTTTTATTTTAAAATTTTAAAATACAAATTTAATCATGTATTTTTTTTTTACTTTTTTACTTTTACTTTTAAATATATATATATATATATATATATATATATATAAAATATTAAAAAATACATATATGAGTTATGATTTTAGTAAATTAAATAAATGTATATTTATTTTAAAAAAATATTATATCAAAAAGTAATGATTATATATGTATATATATATATATATGTGATATGAGCCACACTTCCTACATAATATAAGGAATATTTTCATTGAAATTGAATTAATATTTATAAAAATAAATGTTTCAATTATAATAAATAAATAAACAAATAAAAACTATGTCAAATAAAAATAAAACTAAAAAAAAAGACTTATATCTACTATCCAAAAACATTCTTTATTACACAAATAAGAAGAATATTGTTTTGTGAGGGTTTTTTTTATTTATTTTATTTATTTTATTTATTTTTATATTGTAGCACAAATGACAAATAATTCAGAAGATTTGATAGAAAAAAATGTCTTATTTTGCCTATAGAAATATTTGATGTAACATTAGTAATTTGTAGAAAAGTAGGTGTACACTATAATTGGAAACGACGAAGCGGCGCCGGACATTTTTGAGACAATGTCCACGGAGGCTTTTTTTTTTTTTTTTTTTTTTTTTTTGGCTTTTGCGTGATTATGCGTCGGAGACGGCGACCCGGGTCGCGATTCAGAAAGGTGAGAGGCGAATTACGAAAGAATCCCGTGTCAGGGAGGATTCTGCAAGAGAGAGAGAGAGAGAGAGACTGTCACCGATGTCGTATTGCTTGGACGGGGTATTTTTAACACGCAATCTGCCGAACACAGCAGGACAATTCTTTTAGGGTTTCTCTACATCTCCCAGTCGATTTGGATCGTGTGCATACGCCATCGACGTCGAGAACAGCTTTTGCATGTGGGCAACTGAAGGTTTCGGTGTGTTGTTCATCACGCAACTCGATTCCTGCAAGAATTGGTTGATTAGAGCGCTTGTGTGCCATGCTCGCAGGGGTTGCATCGCCCACATCCGCATGGTGGATTTATGTAAGTAGGAGCCGTAGTGGAGGGGATAGAGCTTCGACGAGGAGTTGGGAAACTTTTGATTAGAGCGAGGGTAGACAGATTTCAATCGGGCGTCACGATGAGGCTACTAACGCAGCGCAGCATGGAGTTGGCAGTTCGAATGTCAGGGGAGCTGCAGTACATGATCGAGTTGTCCGTAGTGCCGGTGATGAAGGTGCTGACGATGTGTGCATTAGGCACGCTTCTAGCGCAACCTAAGGTCAACATCATTAATCCCGCTGCGACGAGGCTGTTGAGCAAGCTCGTCTTTGCTCTGTTCCTGCCGTGCTTGATCTTCACAGAGCTTGGCGAGTCGATGACCTTTCAAAACATGCTTCACTGGTGGTTCATCCCGGTGAACGTGATGTTAAGTTACTTCATCGGTTGCGTAGCAGGGGTGCTTGTAGCTCTAATTTGCAAGCCACCAGCGCAATTCTTCAGGTTCACAGTGGTGATGACAGGGATCGGGAATTCCGGCAACCTTCCACTTGCAATCATCGGATCGATATGCCACGGTCAATCGCAACCGTTTGGCAACAAGTGCGTGTCGTGATTTTTTGCGAAGATGTCACGAGTATAATTCATTTCCTCACGCTATTTTCTGCATCTTTAATTTTTCTCAAACTTGGTGAGGAAGGTCTCCGTTGACAGATGAGGCGTGTACTGCTTGTGAACAGATGCAACCAGTCTGGGGTGGCGTACGTAGCCTTTTCGCAGTGGATTGCAGTGATCGTGCTCTATACGTTCGTGTATCACATGCTAGAACCTCCCGAGGAGTTTTATGAGTTAGTGTCGGACGAGGGAGAACTAGATGCGTCGGTGAAAAGGAATAATGTGGCCCTCGCAGCCCTGGAGACAGAAGAGTCAATGCCTTCGGTGACGTCTGCGGAGTGGCCGGGTGTGTTCAGTGCTATGACGGAAGAGTCGCGGACACCGCTGCTGTCCCGCGTTTTCCGGTATCCTTCAGTATCGTCACATTCATCAGCAGGTGAGAAACAATGGACGATGCAAACATTGCATACGTGAAAGTACGGAAATAACATGCTACGAGCATGTGGAGATGTCCAACATGCGTCGCTTTGTTGAATATCTAGGAGTCTTGTTTGTGACCATGGGTGAGATATTCATGTAAGGAACGAAATGAACTCGAGATTGAACCTCTAGTGCGATGGCCGACAAGCAGTCTGATTTGCAATTCATTCATCCCTATTTTGTTGGAGCGTTTTGGCGAATGGAATGCTGATCTGGATGTGTCCATCAAGGAACGACATAAAACGTATTGTGTAGTTCTCGAAAAAAATGTGCTTTCCACAATCAGCCAGTTCCTTGCTTTGTCGGTCATTGTCCACAATTGTCTGCATACACAATATCTATAAATTTTAATGTTCGTTTGTATTTCCCTCTGGATACTCAATTCAGAATCGGTAATGTCAAGGCATTTAGCTTCGCTGATTTTACACCACCTGCCTGTTTTCCCCGGTTTGTTGGTGTCCACTGCTATTGTTGTCGTGCTTGATTGAGAAATGCTTGGTGGCGTTGCAGTGGAGGGAGACGGAGACAGTCCCAGAGCACGTGTCCGGTGTCTGGCGGAGCCTCGCGTGGTGAGGAAGATTCGTGTGGTTGCTGAGAAGACCCCGATCCGGCATTTAATGCAGCCTCCGATCATAGCGTCTGTGTTGGCCATCTTTGTGGGGATATTTCCCAATACCAACGCGCTGCTGTTCGGAGATGACGCACCTCTGGGGTGGTTCACGGACAGCTTGACCATACTGGGTGCAGCACTAGTACCGTGCGTGATGTTGGTGCTGGGTGGAACGCTGTCAGTAGGGCCTGGCAGCTCGGAGCTGGGAATGAGGACCACGATCGGCATCTCGGTGACTCGTCTGGTGTTGCTGCCGCTAATAGGTATCGGCGTCGTGTTGCTTGCGCACAAGCTGGGCGTTAATCCTCACGGGGACAAGATGTTAATGTTCGTTCTCCTGCTGCAACATACGATGCCGACGGCGATCCTGTCGGGCGCCATGACGAGCATGCGCGGGTATGGTGAGCGGGAAGCTTCGGCACTTTTGTTCTGGCAACACGTATCTGCGGTGGTGACGATTGCCGCGTACATCCTGATTTACCTGAAGATTGTAACCCAGCTTTAGGTTGTGAAGAACGTTGACCTGATTTGACTGGGAAGCAGGCGATGTCCACACAGGGATGCCGAGATTCTTTGTAGGCTGATCTGCAAATAATCTGAAGCAGCGGGAGTTGGAGCACGATAGCATGTTGCAGGAGGTAATCCTGGCCGCATTGCGTGGGAGGCAAGTGTAGAAAGATATATTGGTTTGGCGAAATGATGTAGAATAATGGATGTCTAGTTCCAGACCGATCAAGTAACTTGTGCCGCGGGTGATGCCCTTAAAGGGTTAGTGCCACAGCCGACGTTAGGCCAAGGAGTCGCTGGCTCGGTGTTGTGGATGTACTAGATGAACCCGTGTCCTTGTCACGGAAAGTGTGATTCAAATGAAGATATTTTTGAAAGTTATGTTTGTGAGCCAAAGCATATTTTTCAAATACATATTTAATACAATACAAATAGAAAGAAATAAAATACACAATGGAGCTTTCAGGTACAAAGTAGGATAGGTAAACCTGTGTTGTATAATATGCAAAAAATGTGTTGTATAATATGCAAAAAAAGTAGTTAATTTTGTTCAAGGAACTACTTGTGAAAATATTAAAAAAAATAAAATAAAATACATTAAAAAATCATAAAAGTATGATAAGACATTTAAAGTTGTATTAAAGTCAATAAATAGATAAATTAATATACAAAACACAAAAATAAATTACTAATATTTATTTAATTAAAACTTTTGGAAAAAAATATTTAGCATGGAGTTTAAATTGTTTTTTCTACAAAGAATAATCTTGATAGAATGGGACAAAGAGTATTGAGAGAGTTCTATATAAAGTTGACTATGGAAAAAAAATAGGTTGTTGTAGATCCAAACTAACATGCTTCATTGATTATCCTTGGAATTTATTTATTATTATCCAATATGTTATTAATATGTTATTCAAAAAATAATATCATTATATGTTATTGATTATTGAAAAGATAGATTAGAAGTTACTTCCTCTGTGGAATGAACAGAAGTTCTTTTGTTGTGGAAGTTAATGTAATCCAATTTGATGAATTTGACTGGATAAACATTATTGTTGTCGGTACCATCTTTGACAACAATTTCATTGATGCTTAAATATTCTTACTTTTTAAAGAAATATGACCTTAATCTTCTCATTAATATCCACTCTATCATTATTCCTTGCACATAAAATGATTCTATCTCTTAAAAAAGCATCATTTGCTACACCATCTTCTATAAGCTTTGGATAAACAACATCAACTAAAGACATTAATTATTGATCTACAATCATGTAATCAAGAAGTGTAACTACATTGTTAGGCAATAAGTTTGTATCGTTTCCAATTTGATAAGTAGCAAATAAAAATATTAGTCAATAATAATACAACTATAAAGAATTCTAATGCACCACCATCTATATATACAATATGTGTGCATTCCATACCTTAAGAAGCCAATTACCGAACTCAATATCTGCTTGAAGTGCTCCTAACTTCAACCTCATGTTGTCTTTTAATATATGGATTTTTATTTGAGGCCAAAGTATTAAATGTCAAAAAGATGCTCCTACAATTTCCTCCCAAGTTCCTTTCACAATTACTAGCAATATTTGGCAAAAATCTCCACCAAAAACTATTGTAGCTCTTTCAAATGGACAATTACTATCTCAAATGACTCTAAAGGAACAATCAATTGCATCAAGACAATAACAATATTACATTGGAAGTTCATCCCAAATAATAAGCAAAGTTTGAGGAATAAACTCAACATAGTTATAATTCTTAGTAATTAAAAAAAATAAATTTTTATTACAATCTAATGGAATCTTAAATGCAAAATAGGCAGTTCTTCCTCCTTTAAGTAGCAATGCGGCAATTCTTGATGATACAACACATATGACAATTTTTTAAATTAATTTAATTTTAAAATCAAAAGTATTGTAAACAAATATTTTATTAGTTCTTGTAGGTCCATTTAGAAAAAAACATGCATCCATGTTCTTTGATTATAGAAGCGACAATATCATCATATGCTTTTTTTGTTCAAGATTCAATTATAGAATATATTGCTTCAAATTTGCTTCTAATTATTAAATTTTTCATATTTTTTTCAGCAATAAATCAATTTCTATTGACTTTTGTATTCTAATTGTTTCTTGATAATGGCATTGAAGGAAATTATGCAAACATATTATCCAAGTCTTACAAAATCTTATCTAGTAAGAAAAGTCCAAAATCCTTAATTTGTTCTTTGATTGGATTCCTAATTCCATGTTTTCTTTGCAAGCGAGCATTAAAATCATAAAAGATGATTTTTCAAAATCTTTTCCATAAGTTTAATGGATTTAGCAGATTTTTGTGTAGTAACAAAAAAACAAATAATGCCCTCAATTGACATCCAGTTTGTAATCTTGATGCATCTTCCAAACATTGTTGTTACTTTCTATCATCTTCAAGCAATCTTAAAACTATATATATACTTTTAAATATTAGATAGAAAATTCCATGAATAGTCTTTAAGTGCTTAAATAATTATAGACCTTTAATATGGATTAACAAAAACATCAAATAATATCTTTCTTCCATTGATAGATTTATAAAATATAATCTTTCAATAGCAAATCTAAATTTTTTAATGGCTACATCCTTCTTTTCTTATGCCAAACAAAATGTTGTAGAAAGTATTGATAAGTATATTATCTTACCACTGCCATTGCTACACATGTTTAAAAAAATGAAGTTAATATTTTCTTTTATCTTTTAGCATGTTTTAAAATTGCAGCTATCTTGTCATTTGGATTATATATCACTTGATGCATTCTTGGAAGATGAATGCTAAATAAACAACATTTGGCATTTCTTCATGGATCTATATGCCAAAAAGTCTCTAAGCAGCCTCCAAAGCTCCAATATATTTTACATCCAAATATTGTTTGATCTTATCTTATTGGTTTTTAAATTATATTATAATGTAATTATGGCTCTTATAGATATATTTATAGATATACTTGATGGCACAAATAGGTACACATACCTAAATATTAATATGACAATTATACTTCTAAGATAGTTTTGGACAAAATGAAATAATATTCCTATTATCAATAAGTATTGTTTAAACTTCAAATATTCTTCTATCATTTCTTTATCAATATTGACGATATCCATTGACATCCATTGTTGTTTCTTTGACAGACACCTTTGGATATTTCTTTGTATAATGACCATCTTCCATGCAAGGTACTTAAAGATTTTCCATTCGACATGAACTATGTACCATGCATTATAGAATAACTTCGATTAGCTCTAACTTGTTGTTTTTATTTAAAAGCTTTGTAAAAATCATACAATCTACATTTCTAGCATATTTAATCTTACTTTTTCTATTCAAAAAAATCAAGATATGCATATAAGGTAGAACTCTCTTTTGAAATTCAATAATATAAACATGTGCAACAATATAACTAAAGATAATTTTTTTCTTTACATCTTCTATAATTGCACGTTGCTTGAAATCAAATACACAAGTAATCAAGTATAGCTGGTCACTTGCTCATTGTTCTTGAAACAATTCGTTATGGATTTAAAACCATCTTAGATTTGTTGTCATTATCATAAAAATATCAAGATGTTGATAAAATCTTGTAATTATCATAGAATCTTAGAATATTTTTGTCATATGTCTTATACTTTCAATATGTAATGATGGAAGTAAGATCATGCATCCTAAATTATTTAATTCATATCGTCTTTCTTCAGGCCCAATACTTTGATGAATTACAATAGGATCCACTAATCCTTGGTATAAATCAGCACATAGATTATCTTAGTTATAATGTAGATATTGTAAATGTAATTGTTCACTTGTTGCCCATCTGTCAACCATAAATTCTTATAATAAATTTTCTCCATGCAAAATTGTGAAATACTTGGTAGGCCTTAAAAAAAGTTAATAAACAAAATAATCCATTTTTATAAGGTTATTGCATCTCCAATCCTCTTGTCTAGCACCTTCTCTTCCTTCAACAATATCTATCACTACATTTTGTGTCTTTAGATTAGGATGCCATCCAAAGGTTTCATGTAGAAAAAAGAAAATATAATAAAGGAGCAAATAAGCTTTATGAGCCTCATAAATCTTTTCTAATAGCCAATTATTACATAAGCAAATAATAATATTATCAAATGCATTATATTGTGATCCATCTCTAAGTAATATAATAGGAATTTCTTCAAAAGTAGTGGAAAGATTATATTCATGTCTATTGCTCTCATTTATGAAGTACAAAGAAACAACAAGATCTACTTCTACCACTCCTTCATTTTGTACTTAAGATGATATTTCATGTGCCTATCTATATAATCCAATAAATGAATTATTCTCCTTCAAAACTTCTCCAATTTTCTACACAATTTAGCTCAATAAACAATGATTACATCTCATTCTTTTATCTTGTACAAATGATTCATTGTAAATGTAGAGTTGTGCATAAGTTGGATTGATACCTTCTTCTAGTAACAATGCTTCTACTAAATGGCATAATTCTCTATTTATTCTTAAACTATATGGAGTATTTTTTTTGAAGCATAGATCAATTAATATTTGGACCTAAGGATGTAAATGCATGTGCAACATTGTATTAACAAATATTTTCATGAAACTTCCTTACTCTTGTATCTTGATCTTTAAATAAGCATCTCAAAAGCAAAGGCAAAGAAAGTAGAGATAATAAAGAAACTTTTCCTTGACAACAATATTATCCAAATAATGGCAATTCTTTTAGCAATTCGGCTAAATATTCACCAAATCAATATAATATATTATAATGAGGATACAAAAAATTCATCCTTCCTAGATTATGTATGGCTTTAGCACTTGTAACTATTTCAACTCCTCTTTGTGTTCTCTCATGTTCCCTACGCTATTGTTGAGCAATTGCTTTTCGATTCATTATTAAGGCTAGACCATTTACAACAACACAAGTTCTACCATACAATTGGAATAAGCGTAAAAATGTCAAAATTTTACCTCCATAAAATTTTAATAAAACCTTATTATTCAAGTATTTTAGCAAAATTATGCAATACTTATAAAATAAAAATGATATGTAGGACTCAATTAGTGAAATTACAATGCCATAATACTTTAATAAAAATATTCTATATCTATGCATGCATATTGATTATGATTATACATATTTTTTTTAACAAATTGCTTCAATAAAAAGTTTACTTTTTTAGAATATTATATTTTTCAAACTAAAATGAATAAATAAAATTTATAAATATTTATTTTTTTATTTATTAAAAAAAATTATTAAAAAATATATTTATATTTATATATATACATATAAATTGATATATGTATATACATATGAATTTGAGTATTAAAAAAATTCATATAAAATTAAAAAATAAAATTCCAACAATTAAATTTTTTGTACTACAATTCTTGTTGTAGTTGAAAATATTTTTAAAACTTTAATAAAAAATTTTTGCTTAAGAATTTTACTTAAAATAAAGATATAATATAATAAAATGTAATATAATAAATATAATATTAAAAATAAAAATGATTAATATAAAACTATGAAATGATAAAATAACTTTATTTTTTATAATTTTTTTATATAAACCTATGTTTAACAATGATATTTTAGCTTTGTTACAAAGAAGAGAAAGATGATTGTCAAAAGATGTGAAATGCATATAGTATAGAATCAAAAAAGTTAAGTACAAAATTCTTCTATTTATGGTTCTTTTATAAAAGGTTGGAGAAAAGTTATCATTCCTCCCTTTAGGTCTTTATGCCTATATTTTAGAGTACCAAAAAATAATAATTTCTCAAATTTTTCTTCTAATTGGCTATACAATTTCATTAACATTTTTATTACCAACAATTTTTATTTGTAAAGCGTAATTTTGATATGAATAAAAATAAATTTTATGTGGCATAAAAATATTTCAAATGAATTTATTTGTTTGCTTTAGAGCAATATGGCCTAATATATCCAACCTACAATGAAACTCAATATCAATTGTAAGAAAGATAAAGCCCAAGTTTAGACTCAGTTGTAACCTATAAAATCTTTGCTAGCATAATCTTCACTCATGGTAGAATTCCCGCCTTCAAGTACCAATATTTGAAGAAAAGAAAAGAATAAGAAAATTCAACAAACTATAGTGTTGTCCAATTCCAAAATAAAAAATAGCTATGATGAAGATGAACACACTTTCAATGCAATTGTTAGTCTACTTTTGAAATTTTGAAATGCAAAGCATAATGATAGTTTATAATTTTTTATCATTATGTATAACATAAATTTGAAAAAATATGTAATTTTTAAAGAAAAAAAGTATTTAAATAAGAAATAAATAAAAAATTTAATAAACTTTGATATTGCCTATAGGATTGTAATTTATATATAGTATAAATTTAAATAACTTGTTGGTTTTTTTCTAATGTATTTGCCTTTTCTATACCTATATAGTAATAAATTAATATAGTATGATTATAGTATGAAGTGGATAAATCCAAGGAGGAAAAAATCAATATATTCAAATAAACATATTTTTAATATACTCTAAGAATGAGAAGAGTCAACAAAAAAAAATATTAGTGGCAATGTTAATTTCATATGGAGATAGAAATATAATTTTATAATATAATTTGAACTAATCTACTAATTTGAGAATATAGAATCATCTTATTTAATCTATTGATATGAGCAAATACTAGCTATATTAATTTGATACAATAATAATAATAATAATATTTTTTTATAATTTTATTTGATTTATTTTATTGATTTGAAAATATATGAACATCTTAGATAACTCGCTGATCTAAGCAAATACTTGATTGAATGGAAAGACCAACAAAAAAAAAAGTGGAGATTGGTAATGAAGAATCCTAAGTTTGATTTTCAAACATTTGTAGTAGATACCTAAAGCTTTTGTCTTAAGAAGTAGAGAGCTAATGTAACTTTTAAACCTTCTTTGAATATTTGACAATATAGAGAGGATGTTACAACTAAGTAGCATAGAGAGATCTTATAAGTACACTCCAAATTTAAAGAAGGTGTAGATGAAATGAGCTCACATGACTAAATGCTTCTATGGTATTGAAGATACTGGCATAGGCAAGAAGTTAAAAGAAGCTTTTTTCAATGATAGTATTCATCTTCTCACTCAAAAATTGTGCAAAAGTAGGCTTTTTGTAATTTTCATTTAGACAAAAATTTTGAAGTACAAATCTTTGAGTGTAGCACTAGTAAGATGATTCATGACACCTACATTGCAATGGAAAATAGAGCAAGTAGTGAAGTCATTCTTGATATAAGCCATAGCCAATTACACTTTGAATGAGTCCATTAAGTTTTGAAATTTACTTTGTATTCTTCTCATAGACTTTGTTGCTAAATGGACTAATGATCTTAATTGCCTTCTAAACCTTTGCAAATTATTAGTAGAAAGAAAGAACTATTGCTAGAAACAAATGTTGTCAATTCATACATTGAATTAAAATAAAATAGGTAACTAAGATTAGGTTTGAATTAACTCAAGTTAATAATGGCTGTAATTCTTGGACTTATGAAAGATTAAATTAATACAGAGAAATGTAGTAAACTAGCTTCAAGATTGTAATCTTGAGATTTGATATAATATAATATTATAAATTTCAAATTATAAGTTGAATATCTAAATTAGCATCAATAAAATTCTTTAATTAATAAAAAAAGAGTTCTTCTAACTACCAAATTATTTACATTCATTCAAATTGACTATCAATTATTGTCTCTTTTCTTTTAACATCCTAAAATATTTGAAAAAAAATTGATGAGCATTCTAATTTAAAATATATGAAAGTAAATAAAATTATGCACAAAGATAGAAATATATATATATATATATATATGTGTGTGTATGTGTGTATGTGTATAAGTGAATAAGATATTATGAAAAAATATACATATACAAACAAAAGACATATATATATATATATATATATATATGTTGTCATATTGTAATTACTTATAATATGTAAAAATTAATTAAAACATATAATATGTTTGTAAGTCTTGATATAGATTAGATTGGTTAGTAAATAAATTTAAAGAGAATTGATATAGAAAAATTTATTTGGAGATTTATTTATTTTGATTATAGTGTTTATATTATGTAGGATTTAGATATTTAGTATAAAGCTTAAGAGAAGGTTGAGGCCTAAAGAAGAAAATCTTAACTAATAGGAGGCTTATTGTTAGGGATGAAAGCAAGGCATGGTTGGATGAAGGCAAGGAATGGAAAACTTCATTCCTATTGGTCGAAGGCCATGCCTAATGGACTTCAAGGAGGCTGACCGAGGCCTTATTAGGGATTAGGGTTTCTCTTTCGAAGTTGTGCGAGCTTTGGAGACTAGGATCAAAAAATTCAGGGTTTTGGGTATAATTTGGGTGAAGAATTTGTGTGATTTCGAGTTTTTGTAAAGGAGATATAGGTGTTCAAAGTTAAGGTGTCAAATTTTTATCTACTGTCACTCTTTGAAGTATAACATATGCGTACAAAGAGAAATATAAGATCGGCAATTGGAGTTGGAGAGAGCACTTGCTTGGCTACACTTTACATATACTGTTTGACAAATTCCAAGTCTGGATGAAGAAGTTATAGGGCATTGAAGAAAGCACATGTAATTCAAAGGCAGTAAGTGAGTCATTTTATTGATAGTAATGGTTGGAGCCATATCTTGAGTTTTTAGATGAATTTTTGGCTCAAAATTTCCTTGAGTGTGAGTTATTAAGTTAAAAAGCTATAGATCAAAGTTTCATGGTATTTGAGAACTTATTTTGTGAGATATGAAGAAATTAGCTTGTCGGTGTAAGTAAGCTAGGGTTTAAAGCTATTGTTAGGATTTTGGTGATATCTCAAGATCCGTAACGAATTTGTAATTGAATTTTTTTGTGAAAGGTTTTGAAAGTATATTGGTACTTTATGTAAAATTTAGAATTTTTTGGACATTCCAATCGTGAGATATGAGCTGTTGAAGTTTGGGAAACATCTCTCATAAGGATATATAAGGTTTAAGATCTTTATCATACATTTGGGTGTTTTCTTGGTACTTGGGCTTGTGTTTTGATGTAATTGCTCCCAAAGGAAAAATATTATATATATAACTTGGTATTTTTATATCTTAGACTTGATTGAGTATTTAGTGGCAGCCAGAAGCCCAACGCTTTCTTGAGGCAAACTCTCTCTATCCCGACAACGTTCAAGCTAAAGATTGAGAAAATTGGATGATATGTGATAAAAAGTGAAAATAGAGGAATAAAGCATGGTGTAGAGATGGAATATTTTATGGAGTTGGCAATGTAGTTATTGATGGCATTTAGAGCAGAGAAGGAGAGGCAAGGATATAGGTGCTTTACTAATTGAGGATGCTCCATCTTAATGTATTCTTTCAGAAACTAAGTATTGTTCTTATTTATCCCATCGTACTCCGTCCTGCACTTCTTGTCATATAGGTTCACATTTGATAGATCTAGATTCTTAAGACATGCATACAATCATATCTTTGATGAAAATATGCTTCATTTCACTCTTCCTATATGTGGTAGATGAAACTTCATTACAAACATATGAAATAAACAAACTAACAAATATAGCTTAATTAATAAAATAAAATATAATATAATAAAAAATGACTATTTGAGCTTGTGCCTTATAAGATATGAAGTAACAAAGCAGATCAAATAGTAGCATAGATTTAATGACATGATGGATTCAGTACATGTGTATTTTTTTTTATTAGTTCTTGATAGCCATTTTAATTATAGTAGAGGATATATTTGTAAAATATATGTATATCATACCAATTATTACTCTAATACAAAGATAAAAAAAAAAAAAAAAAAAAAATATTGATTCATAACTTTGAATTCATAAATATAAATATAGACCATGACTAGATTACACATATATTCCACTTAACAAAAAATATATAGATATTAGATTTCAATCTACTAAGAAAAGAATAAAAATATAAATATAATTAATGATAATAAAAGTTTGAAGAAATAAAAAAAATTCTTAGAAACAAAGTTGATTAAGTGTATAATCAACATATATAAAATGACAAACTTTTAATACATCTAGTCTTACCACCTTGTCATTAATATTGTGAGTTTTTTTAGTTTTGACCCATAAAGAGTAATAGAAGGGAGTGAAGCACTTATATTGTCATGGTATAACATAGCTAATAGGTGAAAAAATGAAAAAAAATATTATATTTTATAATATCTTAATTCAAAATATTATAGCAAATTATCTTAGAAATATAGATAATAGTCAAAGTATAGTAAATTAAAAATACAAATCTTATTATTTTACAAAGTGGGCTTTTATTTACTTTGTAGAATCATAAATAAGGCAAAATAATGTACATTAGAAAATTCAAGAATATAGACATATATACAAAGGAATTAGAAGTTGATTTTAGCAAAAATTACTTCAAAAAGACATATATTGATACCTGAAGGGAACTGGTGTCATATTACATATTGTCTTATTTAAGAATGCACTGAGCACCTAGCTGTAAAAGGTGAGGTTATATTTCACAAGTATCCAAGAAATTCTAATAGATTTTATCCATATGAAAAGAATATAATCCAAATTTCAATTCAAAAGTGCTAAAAAATACTCTATTTAGTAGCCTTAATCATACATAAATCCCAATTACCTTGTTACTTTCATGTTAAAGCAATTTAGATTTTTCTTGTAAGTTGTAATCCTAATCAGTGAGCTTTGACAAGCTATAACTTCTTATCTAACCATCCACTTGATGTGAAATTTTTCATGAAATTTTCAATGTAAGTCTTCTATATGTTTATGAAATTTTACTTAAATCCAACTTATAAATTGTAAGAAAAATTCCAAAAACTATATTGATGTCACTCAGCCATTAACTTGAAAGGTGAAGTAAAATTTTTAGTAGTGATTTCTCCTTCTCTAAATATTAACTTCAACTTAAAATTAGTGTGTAGCTTGATCTTCAAGTCCTTCAATACCATTTCAAATTTCACCTTGATCCAACTAGTAGATCTCAAGATATCATAGAAATCCTAGTCAATTCCAAACTGCCAACTTCTGAAACCCTCTTGTGCTAAAAACCAGATATCTCTAAACCACATTGTTAGATTATCACAATATTTTGTATACACTTAGCATACTCAATAATCTAAATAATACTAAGTTTTGAATTATAGATATTATACCAATTGCACGAACTAGCCAAAGTTTTTAGTCCTAATTATATTATATAAAATCCAAATCACCAATATAAATCCTAACTTTGAACAACAATTGTTAAATCTCTAAAAATCCTACAAAAATAAACCTTATGCCTTTAAAAAGAGCTTGAAGTATTTACTAACTAAAAGATTAAAAAATAAGTAATATTTTAAGCAAGATCAATGATTTAATCAATAAATATTGAGATTTTAAATTACTTTAGGATTTATTTGAATTAGTTAGATTTTGGTTATGATTTTTTTAAGAATTAATTAAAATTTGGTTTAGAATTTAGAATTTGATTAATATTTATTCAAGATTTAGGATCTAATTAAGGAGAATTTAGGATTTAGAATTATTTAAAGATTTTTTTAAGGTTCTTATGGATTTTTTTAGGATTTTTTCAGAATTTTGGAAGGTTTTATTTTAAAATTCGTTAAGATTTCTTTAAGATTTCTTTAAATTATTTTAGGATTTTTTAGGATTTTTTAATATTTTTTTAATTATTTCTTTATGATTTCTTTAGAAGTTCTTTAAGATTTTTTTTATATTTCTTTTGTAATTTTTATAAAAATTTAATTAGACTTAATTAATATTTGATTTTTTTTATTAAGCTTTAATTATATTTTGTATATGATTCTATTAGAGTTATTAGGACTTATTGTAATTTTCTTTTATCTTTTATAACCATGTGCCTAGTACATTTTCAAATAAGATTTCACATAATACAATATTGTGCTAATCCGGATTATTATAGAAAGAATGCAATAAAAATAATCTTATCATCTTATTATTGATTTTGTGAGCCTCTTAATTTTGATCTATAAAGAGCAATGGAAGGGAGTGAAGCACTTGCATGCTCTTATGGATTATAGTAGAAGAGATGTAGTAAAAATAGTGCTGATAGAAAGAGTGATATACTAATTTGTGGTCTTGGTTACTTGTGGGTAGAAGCTTCACTCCACATTCTTTCTTTTTCTTATGCTTTTGCTTCTTGTGGATTTCAATATACCACATTGTCTAATTCAAATTGCTATATTTCTATTTGAATCAATAACTAAGTTATTTGATGCATATGCACCCTCTTTTATATTATATTTTTACTTTAAGTACACTATGTATGCTTTAATTTGAATAAAACCTTGGCCAATTTGGTTGATTGGAAGCAAAAATATTCTAAAATTTCATCACAACTTCCAATTTTTATGAAAAAATCTATTTTTAATTTCTTTTAGAAATGGCCCTTATTTGACATCATATTGTAAGTATCACTAAAATTTCACATTTATAGAACTATAAAATACTATAGATGAATTTGATTGTTTGGATGAGTAATAAAAATATGAAGAAAGCATTATCATAGTACTCAATTAGAGGCAATGCAATGGTTGAGGCAAACATTCTCCAACACTATATATTGCAACATTGCACAACATAAATATAATGTACCATTTGAATTTTCTATTGAATGCAACCATTTAAACTTTAACATGATTGCATTTTTTTTTTCCAAATTCAAAAAAAATTATATTTTGTTAAGTTTTTTTGAACTACAATAAAGAAAAAAGTATGGAGCCAATAAAATTGTCATTTTGTTCATGAAAGACATTGTTGAATTCATTCACATTCAATTAAACTTCTTTTCAAATTACAAATAATATGAATTTTTTGATGAAAATCAAGAGATGTACAAGCAATGAATACGAGCCACTACTTGTTTCTTTGAGCGATCTTAATATATAGATTGAAATAGTAATATTTTTTATTAAGATTCATTGATTATTAATTACATGAAGATTTATATATATGAGATTACAAGGCCAAGTTCCATCTTTGTAATAATCCATTCAAGATCAGTCTATATCTTTGTCATTGACATTCAATTAAACACTTATGTTGATCTATTGATATGGTTCATATTGGTAGTTTTTTTATAGAATTCTTTGTGTGAGCTATTACATACAAGTCAGCTCAAAATTTAGACCTTCCTAAGAAATAGCAGCCTTTCATTTTTAGACATATAATACACATAGACCAATGTAAGAAATCCACATGCCACACTCATTCTTTTTCACATGGTATTAAATGCCAGAAGTCCAAAAAATTAGTAAAATACCAATTTTTTCAATTATTATCAAGGCATCATCTAATTAGCACTTAAGTGCTACAAAATTTGTTTGATTTTTACTTAAATTTTTGAATTTTTATCAGTAGTTTAAAAATTTCATTCAACTAATTTTACTTTAGATGTAAGGTCTTTTGATGTATATGTTAATAGATCTTAAATGTACAAGATATTAAAATAGACACTCTACAATACTTTGCTTACAATCATAATGACATCATATTGAGAACCTTGTCAAAAGATTATCATACATTCAATAGATGAAATAACTACAAAGCTTGGAAGTAATAGGCACTAATGTATGATTCTTCAAAGTAGTGTAATAGTAAGATTTACATGTATTTAAGATTCACAAAATTACTCAATAAAATATGAGATTATTTCTTCAACATAAGATCATAGCAATGTTAGAATTTAAGTAGTTATTAGTAAGCTTTATTCTTATATTAGTCTTATTATATTAATTAACAAAAGCTTGTGGTATTAAGTAATGAATATTAGTGAAGTACTTTTTTCAATACTTGTAGTTACATATTTCTCTCTTCTTATACCAATTAGTTAAAAATGACAAATAATTAATCTTTTATAATGATAATTAGTGAAAATAATAAATTAGAAGGATTAAAGAACTATAATATGTAAAAACTAAAAATGAGAGCAATACTAGAAAAAAAGAACTTATGGAACTTAATAGAAAAAAAATAATAACATCCTCATTTTCTATCATAGTCAATGAAACAAGATAAGACTATTTCAAAATCCCAAGATTCTTTTAATCCATAATAATATAAAGTCTCATTACAAAATAGGATAAAATAGATCAAAATAAAACTGAATGGAACTAAACAAAATAGGACTTGAAAGACAAAACTGAGTAAATGGAAACAAAAGAAAAAAAAAAAACACAACTAAACAAAAAGATGCAAAACCAAATTCTACTAAGAGAAAGGATTTGAAGCCATACTAGACCAGATGTCCCAAAAGACCTTAGTTAGTCCTATTTATACCTTGTTCTATCACCTTGGAATTTTTAAAATGTTCTTAGGTAGTGGACTCCTTCTAGATAACCGCCTTAAATTTTTTTTCTAGAAGTTTCTAGAGTAGGCTCCATTTAGATAACCACCCTAAGTTTTTTTTAGAAGATTCTATGGTAGACTCCATCTAAATAACTGTCCTAAACTCTTTCTAGAATGTCCCATAGTAGATCTTACTTGGTCCACTAATCTAATCGCAATTCTAAAAACTTCCATGGTTCTAACTATCTATACAATTATCTTATCTATACCTTGTTACAGTTTTTTTTCTTCTACTAATGTAGAACATCCTTGTTTTGTTCTCGATGGAATCTCCAAATTATTTTTTAGCAATAGGTGAGATTTTATCCAAGTTTCCATGTTACATCCTGAATGGAATAACCTTTCCAAAAAACTTTGTACTAAAGTTATACACGTCTACTGCTATGACGAAGGTAGCAATGCTTCAAAATGTTATCCACTTCATATTCTTATTGGTCAAAAATTATAATTGGTCGTGGTGGTGGTTGGTATCAATCCGGAAAGTGCTTTGGCTCAGTATGAAATTCTTTAAATTATAAAATATGGAAGATTAGATGGATCCAAATATGTGGCAGAAGCTTGAGGAGGTATGCAATATCAAAAATCATTGCAGAAATGCAAAAAGATCCAAGCCATCGAAGTATTAGTTTACAAATTTGGGTTGATGTAACAAGTGGCAACTTGGCACTAAAGAATAACACCTAATCACCCTCACGGAAGGTCTTATACTATCGATGGTTATCCTTACATTATTTTTGTTAATTTTGTACAATAAAAAGGCAGTATTGTGCTTCTTATAAGGCCATTGTAAGCTGTTATATAAATTCCTCTATTATTAGATTGTTGGTGTTGATGGAACAATAGAGAGTTGTTGGTGTAATTGGATATCGTTTGATATTAAGAAAAAATAGTGAATGATTGATACTTGCTTATATACTATCATTGTAAATAAATTCTAAGAGTGTCCAATATTCATTCCAATCATTATGATGAACCACCACAAATGTTCACAGTATTTTTTTCAATGTTTGATTTGCATGCTTTGTTTGCCCACCTTTTTGGAGATAGAAGGCTGTAAATATGGCAAGTTGTGTACTTAGTAGCTTAAACAAGGCTTCTCAAAAACTTCTTATAAAGCACGGATCTCAATTTGAAACGATGACACGAGATAATCTATGGTGATGAAAGATAGTATCAAAGAAGACTTGTGGAAACATTGAGGCATCAATATCCAAGTGCACTATGGCCAAATGAAGTTGCTTTGAAAGTCGATCCATAAAGACAACAACTATGGTATGATTATGAGGCGTCTACAGCAAATATATAATAAGATCCATAATCACCTGCTCCCAACATGCCATAGGTAGCAAAATTGGTTAGAATAGTCTAAGAGACGCCTCATTGCGTGCTTTATTACATTGACATGACTTGTAAGAGCGTACAAAGGCTTGAACATCATGATCCAAATCTATCCAAAATCATGTTCTTGAGATTTGTTCTAAAATCTTCTCTCATTTTAGATGTCTAGATATTGGGATGTCATATCCCTCCTAATGTATGTATGTTTGGAATTTAGCATTATCAAGTACATAAATTTGCTTCTTGAAATAGAAAAAGCCATGACTAAGAGTATAATTTTAATATTATATATCACCTACTTTCAGTCGATCGCTAATCATCTTAAAATAAACATCGCAATGCGTAACTTCTTTCTATTTTGTCTCTTTGGTTAGATTTGAAATGATACTACTAATAGTAGCAATTTTTGCCTTGTCTCTTCATTCATCCTTCAAGTTTGGTCTCTGCAATAAGCTATCTGACATAGTATATTATTGTCCTTGCTTATACTCAAGCTAGATATCAAAAATTTATAATTATTCTTTCCAATGATGATACTGAAATTTCATATTTTTTAGATGCAAATCATATAGCAAAGATTGATGGTCAATCCAAACAACCACTGGCTTCTCCAATAGATAGTATTGCCACATCTTTTTGGTATGTACAATTAGTAATTGTCTTAATTATGTACAAAGTAATTACGTTCTACGCTTTTGAGCTTACATGATTCATATGCCATAGGTTGAAGGCTCCTACCAAAGTCTTGTTGAAGAATCACTTCAATAGCAAAGTTGGAAGTATCAATGTCAAGCGTATAAGGAAGATCAAGATCATAGGATTGTAATATTGGAGCAATAATGAGTGTCTCTTTTAACTTATCAAAGGTGTTTTGCTATTCTATTTTCTATTCAAATGAAGTACCTTTTATTGAAGAAATACAATAAGCAAGACACAAGTAAGTAGAAATCAGCAAGGTTAGACACAAAAAAAGTGTGGAATGAGATACCTCTTACTTCTAGCATCCTTTACTTATAGGTAGAGGTTACATCCATTTTGGCTAGTATTCATCTTACTTTCATCCAACTAAACTCTAGAATCTTCTTAACCTAGCCGCCACTTTAAATCCTAGCTACCACCTTGGTAACTTTTCTTCATCCTTTTGCTGCCCTTTGACTATTAGCAACTTATCTAAGATAATATCTTTTACCTTCTAACTTATCCTCTATTTACTATAACATATTTTTCCAATAGGTTTATCAATGAAGCAATAATGTGAGAAAATTTCCAAATAAAATGGCAATAGTATCCAATAAGGTTTAAAAATGAACAAACTTTAGAAGCATTCTTGGAGGTTGGCCAATTCTTTACTACTTTCATCTTATCTTGCTCCATACGCATATCTTTAAAAAATACATGTGTCAAAAGATTACCTTTTGGCATCCAAAGTTCACATTTTAATTGCTTGTAATAGAAGCGACTATCTTGTAATTGGCGCAACACTTCTTCTAAGTATTACACATGTTCTTCAGAGATTTTATTATATATGAGGATATCATCAATGAAAACAACTACATACTTCTCCAAAAGGTCTCAAAATAATCTATTCATGTGATCTATGAATAGGCTAGAGCATTGATGAAGCCAAAGGATAAAACCAGCCATTTAAAATATCTATAGTACATACAAAATGCTATCTTTTTTACATCTTTTCTTATAATAGGTATTTGCCAATAGTCTCTTTAAAGATCTAATTTACTAAAGATGGTCACACCTCAAAGTTGGTCAAGAAGATCATCTATGCATAAAAGTAGATATGTATTTTTAATAGTTTGTTTATTAAGGCCTTAATAGTCGATGCATAAGCAAAGTCCACCATCTTTCTTGAGTGCAAAGAGTATAAGTACTCCTTGTAGTAATGTGATTTCTCAAATGAGGTTTTTTTTAAGAATTTATCTAATTTATTTTGTAGCTCTTCAAGTTCTTTTGGTATTAGGTAATAAATTAGTCAACTTATTGGTTTGGCTCCAAACAATAGTTCTATTTGAAAAGAGACACCTTGATTAAGAGGTATGACATGAGGTAGATCGGTTGGAAAGACATCTTGATATTCTTATTCTCATATTGTAAATACTTACAATATGTAAAAATTAATTAAAATATAAGACCTAAATATTTAGTATGAAGCCTTGGAAAAAGGTGGGAGCATGAGAAAGAAAATCCAAACTAGTCGGAGGCTAATTGGAAGAGATGAAATCAAGGCATGGTCGGATGAACGGAAGGAATGGGAAACTTCATCCCTATTGGTCAAATACCATGTCCAATGGATTTTGAAGAGGCTACCCGCAATCTTAACAAAGGTTCCAGCAACTTCAAAGAGGGCATTCAGAAATTAAAAGCTAAGATTATAAGGTTTAGGATTTGGACTAAAATTTGTACACAAAAATTAGAGGATTTGGAGTTAAGGTGAAGAAGTTATAGTCGTTTGAAGTTAAGGTATTAATTTAAGATATACTATTACTCTTTTGTAAATACAAGGAGTTGTACGGTAGTTTTTGAAGATCGGAAGATGTGGCTGGAACAATAATTTCAAGGCCTACATCTTTTAAGAAGGAATTTTTTCTTTTAGAGTTCATATAAATGAGATATAAAGAGTTGAAGGCGATGCTTTCAAATCAAAGGCAGTAAATAAGTGGTTTTATTTATAATAATAGTTGGAACCATAACTTGAGTTTTCAAAAAACATTTTGGCTCAAATTTTTTGGAGAATAAATTTTTTTTGTTATAAAGCTATACATATAAATTTTGTGGCATTTGAGCTTTTATTTTGTGAGATAAACAAAATTACATGTGAGGATATAAAAACAAAGGTTTGAAGTGATTGTTAGGATTTTTAAGATATTTCAAAATCCACAACGAATTTACAGTTGAAATTTGTTATGAGAGTTGATATGAATACATCAGTACTTCATTTTAAATTTAAGTAAATTTGGATAGTTGGATCAGAAGATATGAGGTATTGAAGTTTAGAAAAATTTCCACATAAGTGTATATAAGGTTTTAGAGGATTTTATCATATTTTGGATGTTGTTGGTTACTTAAGGCTTATGTATTTGGTGTAATTACTCCAAAAGGAAAATTTTACATATAAACTTAGGGCTTCCCTTATTTTGAAGCTTGATTGAGAAATTAGTGATAGCCAAAAATCCAGTGCTTTCTTGAGGCAAATTCTCTCCATTCTGACATTGTATAAGTTGCTCTGCCCGTTCTATCCCTTTGATTGTCTTTTCTACCACTGATGCAAGATTTGGAACCACCATATATATCGGTTGCTTATGCTGTATTTGCTTCTTTGTAAAGGTCATCCCTATAAGTAAGTCTTTCATTGCAGTTTGTCTTTTTTTTACTTGAAGCGAAGGTGCAAAGAGTCACCTTGCGTTCTCCATCTTTAAAATAGATTGTCCTTGCTATTCAATCAACTTGCTTATTTTCCATCTCTAGCTGTGGTATATAAAAGATAACATCATACTTTAGCTTTGTTATCTTGAATCTTCTTCTCAAGACATAAGCATCAATGTCACCGATATATATTTATTGTAATTGTTACCTAAGTGATATGAATATGTAGAAGTAGATAAAAGTAGATTAATTTTATAATATTTTCTAGAAAAGCTTTCTAAAAGCTTTATAGACGTTGCTTTGACTTTACATGTGCTTATACTTGTTTCATAGATTAGAAACTTGGTCAACAAATTAACCATGTGACACACATGTTGGTAGTTTGTAAAATAAGCTAACTATGTGGCACCCATATAGAAAAATTACCTTGCAAATTAAGATACATGTTATGCAAAGTCAACATGTTTTTGGAGGTCCTATAGAACATGGCTACGTAGCTCCTAGGTAGATAGTATAAATATAGGCAAGAGTGAAGCCTTCTTTACTCTTGCCAACTCTTTTCTTTCTTTTAGTCTAGTTTCAAGAGTCTCAAGTTTTCTTGTCTTTTCACAATAAGCCTTTTTGGTTTTTTTTAATATACGTTCTTCTTTATTTTTATTTTATCATTCTTTCTTTCATATAGATTTTATTGGTTTATGCATCATCTTTTAGTTCATGTCCTTCATAGATTGACAAGAGTGCACATACAATATGAGAGCTTTATCTAATTTTGATTAAGAGTGGATTACTCCTTTCTTTTGATAAGACATAAGCATATTAGAAGTTGCGGATTGCCTTCTTCTAAACTAATATTGTTCTTGGTATTTTCTTTGTTCTCAAGTCCTCTCTACTATTTGTATTGAGCAATATTAGACATCTTTTTTTTTTCTAACTGTTATTATGGCAGAACTTGCTAAATTGAAGAGTGCAATGGCACAAATGTAAGAGCAATTGAGGAAGTTAATACTTGCAATGCATCAACTCAATTTACCACCACAAAGAGCAACAAGATTAGCAAAAAGTGAAGATATAGAAATAATTGGAGCTACTTCAATATCTGCACTAAATCATGTCCTTTTTTCTATGGTAGAATGCCCTTCCAATATTAGAAAATCAAGAATTTTCCTACTCGAGAAGTTTGATGGCACCAGATCAAAGTTTAGAAGATTTATCAATTATGTACAACTTGTGATTGAACTTCAATCCTAAAGCTATCCAACTCCAAGATTGTAAGTTAAATTCATTGATACACTTCTTTCAGGTTCAGTATTATCATAGTTTTTATCTTTTTTTGAATGATAAGATCTAATATTAGATAATCTAGAGGCTTTTTTTGTAGATTTTTGATCCATGTATGGAGAACATGATGCAATTCGTGTTGCAACCAACAAGATTTATATTTTGTGATAAGAAAATTGATCAGTAACGTTATATGCTTCACAATTTTGACAACTTTCAATTGATATCAAGTGAGATTATGCTGCACTTATCAGCCAATTTTTCTACGGATTACAATATAAGGTAAAAAAGTTAATACTCAACTTATCTGATCTTCAAACATTGAGTCAAGCAATTGACTTTGCTATGAAGAGCGACAATTATCTTTTTGAATTTCGATCTGAAAACAATACTAGTGGACCTTAACGTTACTATAATTCAATGGCAATACCAATATCTCTTCAATACATACATTCAAAAGTAGAAGATATACAAATTGATGCGATACATTTCAAATCTCTTACTAAGCAAGAAAAGACTAGTCGTCGTCAGGAAGGATTGTGCTTATATTATGGAGAACCTAAGCACACTGCTCAATATTGCCCAAAGAAGTGACACAACCATAAAATGAGGAGTATGGCTATCAAAAAAGATAATATGTCAGAAAATAAGTTTATCTAAGTACAATAGGAATTGTGCGGCTGGAACATTATACAACACCTAGTGAAGGTTATATTCTCTCTTCAGAACCCTCTCCTTATTTTATAATAAATATTATTTTAGGACCTAAATATCACAAAGCCTCTGCCTTGTTAGATTCAAGATCCTTGACATGTTTCTTAGACATAGAATTTGTTAAAAGTCATAAAATACCATTAATACAAAAATCAAACTTATTCATATAGAAGTCATAGATAGTCGTTTGTTATCTTCTAGAGATGTTACTCATAAAATCCTTCCTATAGAAGTAACAACTAATGGTTATAGTAGCTTTGTAATATTTAATATCATTAGATCTCTCTCTAATCAGTCATTTTAGGTTTATTATGGCTAAAAAAATATAATCCAAAAATAGATTGGACTTCTCGTAGTCTTGACTTTTTTCAAAGTATAACTAAGAGCATAGTTAATCAAGTAAAAAGTTATAAGTCTAGTAAAATTAAACCTGTATTTGTAGGTGCAAGAGCTTTCTTGTATGCTGCCAAAGAAGGATCACCTTGTGTCATTTATGCCACACTTTTTTCTATTGGTGAAAAGACTTTAAGTGGCATTCTAAGCCAATATCAAGATTTTTAAGATATATTTGAGAAGAAAAATGTAGATATTCTTCCAAAACATCGTTCCTATGACTTCTTAATTGACCTTCAAGAAAGAACACAACTGCCATTTGGACCAATCTACAGTTTATCACAAAATGAGTTGCCTAAAATCAAGGAATATATTGAAGAGAATCTAGCCAATAACTTCATAATCCATTCCAAATCTCCAATAGGAGTTCCAATTTTATTTGTAAAGAAAAAAGATAAATCATTGCGAATGTATATCGATTATCGAGGACTCAATAAAATCACCATCAAGAACAAGTATCCACTACCTTTCATATCTAGACTCCTTAATGAGTTGAATCAAGCTAAGATCTATACAAAAATAGATCTATAGAGAGCATACAATTTGGTACGCATCAAAGAAAGAGATGAATAGAAGAATACATTTTGAACAAGGTACAGACATTTCAAATACAATGTCATACTTTTTAGATTAATAAATACACCAAGAGCATTCCAACATCTAATAAATGATGTCTTTTGAGAGTTTTTAGATGATTTTGTTGTCTCTTACCTAAGCAACATCTTAATCTATTCTAAGAATATAGAAGAACATGAACTTCAAGTTTGTTGTGTATTACAAAAACTAAGAGATGCATGACTCTATGCCAAGATAGAAAAGTGTGTATTTCACACTACTCAAGTTGACTTCTTAGGATACATCATTTCAAATGATGGACTTATGATGGATCCTAAAAAAGTTCAAGCTATTATAGATTGGAAGATTATAAAAATAGTAAGAGATGTCTAATGATTTTTGAGATTTATCAACTACTATTAGATCTTCATCAAAGACTTCTGTCAAGTTGTAGCTCTACTTACATATTTGACTTGTAAAGACAAATTTCAATGGAATGAAGAAGCAAAAGTAGCATTTGAAGCTTTAAAGTCAACCATTATTTTTACACCAATCTTGTATTGTATCGATTTTTCTAAGCTATTTTTATAGAAATAGATGCATCAAACTTTGCTTTAGGTGTTGTATTGTCAAAAACGAGAACATATAGCGCCATTATCTAGAAGGTCCTCCTAGTTCAGTCATTGTGTATGTAAATCACAAGAACCTTGAATATTTTACATTGGCATGTTGTCGTATTACGTTATCATATTACATACTATCTAACTTGAGAATGCATCGGGCGTCTGATTATGAAAGATAAAACAATGTTTTACAAGTATCTGGATAGGCTAATAGGTTTCAACTATCTAAATACAACTATTTTGGATATCAATGTAAAAGCTTAATTCCATTACAAAATACTTAAAAATACTATTCTTAATAATTTTAAGATATTATAAATATAATTCTTTTGTTATTTGTTAGTTTTATTTTTTATTTTATTTTATTTTATTTTTTTTAAATCCTAACCCTAGACAGTAAGCTTCGACAAGCTGTAATATCAATCTGACCGTCCAATTGTTATAAACTTCTACCATTAATGTCTTTGCAAGCCTTCTAAATGCTCAAGAAGTTTCAATCCAATCTAACTTACAAGTTGCAAGAAAATGTTGTTAATCCACACTAATGTATCTTGACCATCGTCTAGAAGTTCTTGACTTACCATGCCAAAAGTCACCTTATTCCAGTTGGTAGATCTCCAAATATTACAGAAACCCTCAACAACTCCAATCTACTAACTTTCGATACCTCATTACACTAATAGTTAAATATCCTCTATCTGTTCCGTCAGATTAACACAACTTTTTGCATGCACTCGGCATATTCAACCCTCTAGACACATCTAAATTTCAACCGCAAAAGTTTCTTTGATTTCACAAAACAGTCAAGAGTATCAACCTTAACTTTATTGCAAAAACCCAATTCATCAATACAAACACTGACTTTCAGCAACGATTGCCAAAAGTTCTCCCAAATCCTATGAATTCAATTCTACACCTTTCAAAGGAACTTGAAGCTAGCTCTCCAATCCCAAAACCCTGCTCTCCGAATGTCCCTTTCTTTATCCTCTCCTTCCTTTTAACTCCATGTAGTCTCATTTTTTTCCGCCCTAGACTCCAAATTAGAACAACCGATGGTGCTTCCTCGAAATTCTTGTCTCTAAGAGGATCTTTCCATGGAAAGGATATTTCTTCCGAAATGGCATAGAGAATGGAACAGCTTGAAATGGAACCAAAGCCTCCGTATTCAGAACCTCATTAGGTTGCCCAACCAAGTCAGGTTTCATACTGAGTAAGAGGCCCATATCATGACCTAGATTGGATGTCCTCGTAATTGGATCAAATTGGCCCTTCACATCAAATTCACTCAAATATTGAATTGGTCCTTTCTCTTTTTGCCAAATCTTGATAAGAACGGATCGGACTCATTCCACTCGATTTTTCAGAGAATCTTGAGGACCTTGATTTATCTCTTTAATTTTTCCTTGGCTTTGGATCTACTGATCCTGTTTATTGAAATTGGATGGAGCATTACATTGCTGATAAGTATGCCTTGACTGCTTGCAATTCCTACACATTGGTATGTAATCATCACTGGCTTTGGGATTGGAACATTCACTGGCATAATAACCAACCTGTCTGCAATGGAAACAACAAAGTGGTCTTCCTGCACTCCCATCATGCATATTGGGTGTCTCCATCGGTATATACCTACTAGGCTTATTCCATCTAGGATTGAAAAATGATCTTGGTTGTTCCATTGGTACGGAAGGTACTTGGTTCGATGACGCCGATAGGATGACATTAACTGACCTTAAATATTAGCAGTGGAATTGGCCATTGTTTCTAACATCCAAGATAACTAAATATTAATAATATCTTTTTCATTTATATTTTCACCATATAGTCGTGTTACAATACGACATCCACCTCTTCTGAACCTGTACATCCTTTGGTATGCACCAAATAATCCACTTGTTGTTTGATTCATAATACGTTCTCTAAGTCTTTGTCCAAATCTTCTTCATCATTTTTGCTATCTATATCAAATTCATCTTCCTATTGACGAATATCTATATCTTCACTAAGGTCTCCTATATTTATTTTTGTGTATCTTTGTTTAAATATTTTACTCGCTTCCCTGCAATTGGTATTTTTAACCTTGTTTCATCTAACTCTCGCAATGATTAAGTTGCATTATCATAAACAATTGTTACCACATACGGCCAAAACCATCACTTAAAAAACTTCCTTAAAGTACTATGTTGATTGTCCAAGCTACTATCATAGACCAAAATCCAATCACCTTCTTCAATTATTTTAGGCCTCAATCGATGCTGCTTATCAAATCATGTCTTGTTTTGTAACCTCGCTCTTTTTAACCTTTCTAATGCTATTTGCACATCTTCTGATCTTTGCTCTTATTATTGAATTCTAATAGCTAGAAGTTCTTCTCTTGTCAATCCATCTTTCCATGGTAGCATACTCCAAGTAGGTACTTTTTCTTCAATTGGCATAATTGGTTTTTGGCCTGTCATAAGTTCAATAGGCATATATCCCGTTACTGAGCTATGAGTTGTTCGATCAGCCCATAATGCAAATGACAAAAGTCGTGGCTATTCTCTAACCTTCCCATTACAAGCTTTAACTAATGCTTTCACAATCGATGGGTAACCACGTTCACTTTTTGTATTTCCTTCAAGATTATAAGCAGTAGTCAGTGATAGTTTAATTCCACATCTTTCAAAGAATTCACAAGCTTCTTATGCATTTAATTCTCCACGATGTCGTATAGCGTGATTTACTATTTGGAAATACACTAAGTATCTAGCTATAGAGAGTGTAGCTTAAATCTTTATATGAATCTTGTGTTAGCCTTCCAAAACTCTTTTAATTTGCATAAAATTCAAAATATAACAAAATCCCTTCAAAACATATTTTCTCTGCAAAGGATTTTCTTGTTCCAAACTTTAGAAAATCATAACTCTTGATCTAAACGTTCAATTTGTCTCAAATTTACAGAATAAGTAGAATTCACTCTTAAATTTTATCAAAAAAAAAAACCAACTACAAATTTACTTTCAATCTTCTAGCATCTAAGAAACCCTAGCAGATGCTCTAAACCCTAATTTACAAGCATCCAAACACTATTTTCTTAATATCTCAAGAATCCAATACTCAAATGTCATAAATCTTATGCATAAAGTTTATTAATATGAAATTACACATTCACTGAAATTTTGAGCCAAAACCTTATCAATTTGCTCAAGATATAGCTCAAGAGACAACCACTAGCAAATCGGGTTACTTACTACCCTTAGATTGCATGTGCTGACTTCAAAATCCAATAACTCCTTTACTTCAACTTGGAATCCAGTAAGCAATAAGTGAAAAGTGTAGCTGCAAAAGTTTTCACTTTAGTCGCAATCACCGATCCTCAATTGCTATCTGTATGCATGCGTTATGCCAAAAAGAGTGACAGTAGCTCTCAAATCAATACCTTAACTTTGAGTACTTGTATCTCCTTCATATAAACTCCAAACCATACAAAACTTACACCAAAACCATAGCCAAAAACCTAAACCTTCTAATCCTAGCTTTCAAAACTGGAATGGCCTCGAAAAACTAATCCTAATCCCTAATATGGCCTCGGGCAGCATCCTCAAAGCCCATTGGTCATGATTTTTGACCAATAGGAATGGAGATTTTCATTATTCATCTTCATTCATCTATATTGGTGCTCTAATTACTCCCTTTGGTACCAAAATCCTTCTTCAATCCTTTTTCTTATAAGATTTACATAATTTATGTTCTAAACACCAAATAAAAGAACCAAAAGAAGTTTTCAAAGCTCACCAATGTCTAACAAAGGTGATACTAAATATTTAGAAGTTACTATCAACCAAAACCAATCTTAAAAGCCACTATCAAAAGAAAATTAAAATTATACAAATTTGATAGTAATCTTTTTAAACAACCTCTTCTCAAGGTAATAATCAAATTATATTCTACAACCAACTAAAATCTACTAATATGGCTCTCACCATGTTACTTAATGAATTATATATTAAGTATATAATTACATTATTTTCATATAATAGCTGAACCACAACACAACAATGATCTACAGTGATTTTTCCTACACATTCGTAGTAGTAAATAACATCTTCAAGCAAAAATCTACAAATTCCTTCCATAGTTTTTGTTCTCAATGCTCTTCCTTCTACTTGATTTGATAAATCTTCATGAGCTAAGACCAAATATTTCATTTTTCATAATCCGATTGGTATAGTAATCAAATCAACAATCCATTTAAAATGAAAAGCTAGAGGATATGTAGGATGAAGTCCATCTCGATGTCGTATATTAGAATACGCTTGACAAATTTCACATGATTCTACAAATAAGAGCACATCTCGATATCTATTTCTCTACCAATATCGTTCTTTAAGCTTAGCAAAAGTAGTCCAAATTCCTCTATGTACAGCCCATAAACTATCATGAAACCCTTTTAATAATTTTTGTTTCTCTTCCATATTGCCTATCCCTCTTTGTGGCATTCCAATTCCTTTCTTTGGTCTCTTCCATAAGAATCCTTCTCGGAGCAAAAATCCATATGTTTTTTTTTTTTATTTATTTAAATTTTTTTATAGACCAATTTTCTTGTTTACTCAAGGTATTCAAGAAATGACCAATATCCAATAATTCTCCTTCATAATTTTCTTCAAGAAATAACTTATCTTCTTTTTTAAGATTTGATACTGAATAGAATTTTGACCCAACATCATCAATGTCTTCAATTATTTCGTTTTCTCTTTCATATCTTGTTCGAGATAGCACGTCTGCTACTAAATTATCCTTTCCAGCAACATGCTTAAATTCCAGATTTAATGACTTAATATAAGCAATGCATCTTAACATTACAATATCTGGCATTAAAAAATTAGTAATCATTCCAAGCAATTGCAAGCAATCCATTTTAATTACTACTGTTGCACCAATCAAATAATCCCTTTCAACTTTCATAGCCAAAATAACTCCCCAAAGTTTTCTTTTGATTTGCGAATATATACATTGACAAGTACTTGAAACTTTAACTCCAAATTGAACTGAAAATCTATTTCCACTTGAATCATCTTGACCCACAGCCCATTCAATAGCAATAGGACTGGTATCCACAGTAAGAATTACTTGTCTATTACAGTCATAATCAATTTTTCTTGAAATTGGAGGTGTCAATAATAACACCTTTAGCTTTTGCATTACTTCAATATGCTTTTTTTCCATTTAAATTGATAATCCTTATGTAATAATTCATACAATGGATCTGCTACATGAGTATAATGAAGAATCCATATACGATAAAATATACAAGCTCCTAAAAACTTGCGTACTTCTATTAAAGAGTCTCATGAATCCTTCATCCTTCCAATTACATCAACTTTGCTTGGATTTGGCATTCTCCCATAAAACCTACACAAATTTCCAACAACAAGAACTTTCTGCACTCCAAATGTAGATTTTGCTCCTGAAAGTGTAAGATGAATCTCTTCAAGTTGAGTTAAAATCTTTTCACAATCTTGTATATAATCAACAACATATTTGCGACACCCCTTCTCATCTAAAGTTTCATCTTTTTTTCCTTCTTTACATCCTTAGATAGGAACATCATCTAAAAAGGCCATAGTTTTTTCAGGAATGAAGTCTCCTAACACCTTGTTCATCCCATTCATCATATGTACAATCAAGTTAGTAGCACCCTGAGGGAGAATATACATTTTAAGTAATCCAAGTAGCGTTCCCATTGTTGTTAGATCTCTACTCCCATGCATAAGTTGAAATTGATCATAACTCAAATATTAATCATCAATTGAATAAATTATCCTTCCTGCGAACGCTTTTATAAACTCGTCTACTAAAGGTCCTACACTTGTATTTCTTATAATTACTGCATTCATTGACTGCATATCTTGAATATAATGTAACGATCCATTTTCTTAGGCATCGTAAATCAACGACTAGAATATGGAGCAAAAGAAGGCTCCAAAACTTTCATTTGCATCTTTTCTTTCAATAATTCCACCAATTTAGATAAATGTGCCCTCAGCACGGGAATTGGTCTTAAGTTTCAAGGCACATGAGGTACTATAAAGACAACCATAGGAGCAATAACATTAGGATCTACACATCCTATTTCACGAGACCCAAAAGTAAATGATTTACCTTGTTTTGCAAGCATTTTTTAAAAATATTCAATTTCTATTGGAAATAAGGAACCATCACATCCAATCTTCAATTCTTCAAAAGTCTCCCTTATAAATTGATGTCTAATTTTCTTTGGATCTCTTAAACTCTCTTCTTTTGATGCTTCTTCTATTTGTTCCTTAGAATCTTCTGATAAAGGTCCAACAACAGGTTTTACTTTTTTATCTACTGTTTTATATTTTGTCTCTACAATAATTTTTGGTGCTTGAAAAGATTCAAGTATAGAATAAACCTCCCTCGAATGAATTTCTACAATCTTATTATTATCTCCTAATTCAATACATGCAATTAATTCTAAAGAATCTTCCAATCCATTTTCTTCATAAATACCTAAAATCTTCTCATCATCTTCTAATGTTACTAACTTGCATAATTTCTTTTCAATATTATATAATCTTTTTCTTTCTTTTCTTTTAAAATCATCAACTTTTTTATACATAATATTTCTATTTTCAAAAATATCAATAAAACTCGCATCAAAGGCACCTTCATCTCACAAGAGTACCTCCTCTTTTGTACCTCCATAATCTCGCTTTATAGTGGTACTTCTTCAAAATCCTTAAATCCTTCAACAATCCTTGGCAATGTTTTTTCCCTCAACCTATCTCGATTCTATTCATGATTAGGAGGTACTATCAAAAATTGTACAGCTTTCCTTCCATTCTTGTGAAACCGCCTCACGAGCCTCATTTCCTCGAGTTTGCCTCTTACAAGAATTTCCTTATCTTGTATCTTGAAAATTTCCTTGTCTCTTTTCTTCCATCAAAGCTTCATATTGGCTCTTAGCAATATATGCATGAACTGAAAGAGACTCAATAAGATCTTTCCAACCTGTTGCACCTCATATTGTAGCTGCAGTTCTCAATAACGCTTTTTGAGGCATCTCCTCTTTTTGCATTGTAGAAATGGCAGAAGTCCAAAACTCACTAGTTTCTATACTTCCACCAAAGTCATCATCTATTCTACCACCATAACTTGCACTCTCTCGTGATGCTATTTCATATTCTATTAAATAATCTTGAATCAATGCTCTCATATCTTCTTTGCCAAAATTGGTTTGAAGAAGATTCTTTGTATCTTTTAATGTAATCTTTCCATCTTTCAAGCAAATTTATTCCTTACTGTATCATATTATTAAATTCATTGTAATCCTTCTTAATATATGAAGCGTCATCTTACTAGATACATCGTTGTAAAAATCCTTGTTTTGAAACATTCTTCAATTTTTTTGTAGAAGTATTTTCTTTGAGTCTTATCAATTTGTTTTGAAGTTCTCGCATTCCACGTATAATTTCTTCAATCCTTATGTCTCTTTTTTTTGATAAAGATGTCGAAGGATGAATAGTAGGCATTGTCTGTCGTGTTGTATGTACTGGAATTTTAGGTGCTTATACTGCTTTTGAAATATTACTCCTATCCTTCCTCTTTTTTTTTTTTTGCAAGCAAATCCACCGAATTTTCAATTTTTTTCTACTTTTTTGTCAATCCTTCATCTTCCTCTTTGTCTTCAAGAAGCAACTCCAATTTCCCTTGTAATTCTCCATCAACAACTTAAAAAAATAATTCAACCTTTTTCGGCTCTAATGTCAATTTTTCTACCTTCGATAATTGAGAATACTGCCTCTCAAATTTCCTTAGTAGCTCTGTTGCTTGCAAATTCTTATTAAGCCGCTCAATCCATTCTAGAAATAGTTTCTTAGTAACACGATCAATGTCCTCCAAGAAATATTAGTCTTTTAATGCATGTGAAAAAATCTCCCATGAATTCTATAATACTCCATAATTGAGATAATATGCTCTCTTATTTCCAGTATCATGGCTAGTCCAAATAATTCAACCATCTTCTTTTCAGAAACCTGATTTAATTCTATCTCTCAAACATAACATCTTAAATACTTTGAAATATCCCTTCCATCAAACTGGTCAATTTTATTAACCATTGCTTGTAAAGCTTTGGTTGCTAAAGCTTCTTTGCGATCATTACTTTGTTATTACTACATACATAATAATAAAGCTTGAAACATACTAACAATGGATGGATCCATGTACATACCCTATCCTTTAGAAGAAACTCTACCAGAAGCTCCACTTGAAGCTCCTCCCAAAGATCCTTCAAAATTTTTATTCTCGTTCTCCATAAAATAAAATGAAAATAAACAAAATCCAATACATTCCACCTCAAGCTTTCACGTCGGATTCATCACTTATATCGTATTATGTGCTATCTTGCTTGAGAATGCATTGGGCATCTGGCTGTGGAAGATAAAACAATGTTTTGCAAGTATCCAAGTAGGCTAGTAGATTTCAACCATCTAAATACAACTATTTCGGATTTCAATGTAAAAATGCTTAGGAACACTATTCTTAATAACTTCAAGATATTATAAATACAAGTCTTTTGTTATTTGTTAGTTTTATTTTTTATTTTATTTTATTTATTTTACTTTTTATTATTTTTTTATTTTTTTAAACTCTAATCCTAGATAGCAAGCTTCGGTAAGCTGTAATTCTCAATCTGACTGTCCGATTGTTATAAACTTCTACCATTAATGTCTTTGCAAGCCTTCTAAATGTTCAAGAAGTTTCAATCCAATCTAACTTACAAGTTGCAAGAAAATGTTGTTAATCCACACTAATGTATCTTGACCATCGTCTAGAAGTTCTTGACTTACCATACCAAAAGTCACCTTATTCCAGTTGGTAGATATCCAAATATTACAGAAACCCTCAACAACTCCAATCTACTAACTTTCGATACCTCATTACACTAATAGTTAAATATCCTCTATCTGTTCCGTCAGATTAACACAACTTTTTGCATGCACTCGACATATTCAACCCTCTAGACACCTCTAAATTTCAACCGCAAAAGTTTCTTTGATTTCACAAAACAGTCAAGAGTATCAACCTTAACTTTATTGCAAAAACCCAATTCATCAATACAAACACTGACTTTCAACAATGATTGCCAAAAGTCCTCCCAAATCCTATGAATTCAATTCTATACCTTTCAAAGGAGCTTGAAACGAGCTCTCCGACTCCAAAACCCTGCTCTCCGACTCCAAAATCCTGATCTCCGAATGCCCCTTTCCTTATCCTCTCTTCCCTTTTAACTCTATGTAGTCTCTTTTTCTCCTACCCTGGACTCCGAATTGGAACAACCGATGGCGCTTCCTTGCAATTCTTGTCTCTAAGAGGATCTTTTCATGGAAAGGATATTTTTTCCAAAATAGCATAGAGAATAGAATAGCTTAAAATAGAATCGAAGCCTCTATATTTGGGACCTCATTGGATTGTCCAACCAAGTCAGATTTGATACTGAGTAAGAGGCCCATATCATGACCTAGATTGGATGTTCTCGTAATTGGATCAAATTGGCCCTTCACATCAAACTCACCTAAATATTGAATTGGTCCTTTCTCCTTTTGCCAAATCTTGATAAGAATAGATCGGACTCATTCCACCCGATTTTTCAGAGAATCTTGAGGACCTTGATTTATCTCTTTAATTTTTCCTTGACTTTGGATCTACTGATCCTGTTTATTGAAATTGGACTGAGCATTACATTGCTGATAAGTATGCCTTGACTGCTTGCAATTCCTACACATGAGCGTATAATCATCACTGGCTTTGGGATTGGAACATTCACTGGCATAATGACCAACTTGTCTGCAACGAAAACGACAAAGTGGTCTTCCTGCACTCCCATCATGCATATTGGATGTTTCCATCGATATATACCTACTAAGCTTGTTCCATGTAGGGTTGGAAAATGATCCTGGTTGTCCCATTGGTATGGAGGGTACTTGGTTCGATGATGCCGATGGAGAGACATTAACTGACCTTAAATATTGGCAATGGAATTGGCCACTATTTCTAACATCCAAGATGACTTAATATTAATAATATCTTTTTCATTTATATTTTCATCATATAGTCGTATTATAATACGACAACGTGTTGTTTGCTCAAGAATGCACTAGGTACCTAGCTGTGGAAGGTGAGATTTTATTTCACAAGTAGCCAAGAAATCATAATAGGTTTTGTCCATACAAGAAGAATATAATCTGAATTTCAATTCAAAAGTGCTTAAAACACTCTTCTTAGTAGTCTTAACTATACATAAATCCCAATTACCTTATTACTTTCATATTTAAGCAATTTAGAATTTTTTTGTAAGCTCTAATCCTAATCAATGAGCTTTAATAAGCTGTAACATCCAATCCAACCATCCACTTGATGTAGAATTTTGCATGCAATTGTCAATATAAGTCTTCTATGTGTTCAAGAACTTTTAGGCCAATCCAACTTATAGATTGTGAGAAATCCTCCAAAAATTGCACTGATGTCACTCGGCTGCCAACTTGAAAAGTAAAGTAGAAATCCGAACAATGATTTCTCCGTTTCCAACTATTAACTTTGTCTCAAAATTGGTGTATAGATTGATATTCAAATTTTTCAATACTATGCCAATTTTCAAGTTAATGCGACTAATAGATCTTCAGATATCATAGAAGTCCTATCCAACCTCAAACTGCCACCTTCTAAAACCCTCTTTTGCTAAAAACTAGATATCTCTAAACCACACCGTTAGATTATCACAAAAAAATTTATACACTTAACACACTCAATAACCCAAACAATATCAAATTTTTAACTCTAGATGTTACACAAATTGCATGAATTAGTTAAAATTACTAGCCTTAATTATATTATATAAAATCCAAATCACTGATAAAAATCCTAACTTTGAACAACAATTGCTAAGTCCTCTAAAATCCTCTCAAAAAAATTCTTATTTCTTTGGAAAGAAATTCAAGCTAACTCTCAAATCTTAACCTTTGATCTTTGAATGATCCCTTAACTTGCCCTTGACGATCATTTTTGTAACTAGAGGTATAATTTTGACCCTATGTCACAAATGGTCGATCTCCGGGTATCAATCTAACTTATCCTAAGGATTTTTTAGTCCAAACCTACTTTCAACTTAATCCTAGTGCCAACTATACTAATTATTTACCTCTTCTAATATGATTTCATCAATTTATGGTCTTTTTAAGGTAGTAAAAGAGTCTCTACAACCTCGAAGGTAAAATTACTAACTAGCCTTCAACCTATTAACTATTAAGATAGGAAAATAATCTAAGAGGCTTTTATAAAAGCCATGTTTAGATACCTCAAATTATAAATGAATTAAGATAATTAGATATAAATTAGAAATTCAATTTTAATTATAATTTCACTATGTAGTCGTATTACATTACGACAACATGTTTTGAATTGTCGCCAAGCCCACTGGAGTATGTCTTTGTCAAGATTTGAATTCAACATCACTTATTGACTAAAAAAATAACAAGGTTTGTTAGATGCATTGTCTAAACAATCTTACCTTGTAACAAAGGAAGGAAATGTTATTTTTGATCAATAATGGATAATTTTCTTGAAGCCACAGCATCTTCATCTTTGAGCAATGAAATCAACACTAATTATTGATTCAACTTTCATTAAGCAAGTTCAATCAAGTATATCTTCTGATCTTCTTATTTGTGATATTAAGGAAAATCCTTCAAAGTCTCATGATAATTCCAAGTTCGAATATAAGAACAATCTACTATATTTTGAGAGATGCTTATATGTTCCACAAGGTGAAGCTCAATTATGCATTCTTCAAACTCATCATGACTTTCTAGCAGGATGACATTTTGGGTATAATAAAACTTTGGAACTAATATTTAGAGATTTTTGGTGGCAACAAATATGAAAGGGTGTAAAAGATTTTATTTAATCATGTGATATTTGTTGAAGATCAAAAACTCCTCCTCATCGACCTTACGGACTTCTTCAACCATTACCTATTTGAGAACAACTATGGTCTTTTGTTTCTATGGATTTCATCACAGATCTTTTAATCTTAGGTGCTTATGACTCTATATTCGTGATAGTAGATCGTTTTATCAAGTTAGTACATTTTGTATTATGTACAAAATCTATCACAGGTAAAGAAATAGCTAAGTTTTTTCTTGACAACATCTATCGCTATCATGGATTACTCAAAGATATTATATTAGATAAGAAAACTCAGTTTGTATCAAGATTTTGGAGGATTCTTTTCAAGATTCTAAAAGTAGATATAAAACTATCTTTGGTATTCCATCTTCAAATTGAGAAATAAGCGAAGCATATTAATCAAGTTTTGGAGTAGCATTTAAGATGTACCATCAACCATCAACAATATGATTAGATAACTCTTTTGCCATTGACAGAATTTACTTATAATAATACGATACATTCTTCTACAAAACAAACATCTTTCTTTGTCAATTATGGTTATCATCCACGACTTGATAATTTTGACTTTTTAAAAGCTCATAATCCTATGGTGAAAGATTTGGCAAATCATTTGTCAAAGCTACATGCAACAATGAAGGCATAGTTAAAAGAAGTTCAAGAACAACAAAAGATTAATGCAGATGTCTATCAAAAAGAATAACCACCATTCCATATAGGTAACAAGGTATGGTTACTTCATCGTAATATCAACACCACTCATCTTTGTGATAAGTTAGACTATCATAGACTTAGACCATTTTCTATTTCTGTACAAATTAATCCAGTTGCATATCGTTTACACCTATCGGAGTCAATGAAAATCCATCTAGTATTTCATGTGTCTCTTTTTGAACCATAGAAGACAGTGGACTCACCAAGAAGAAGACAAACTCCACCTCCTCCTATAGAAGTAGACAATAATGAAGAGTTCGAAGTAAAAGAAGTCCTAAATTCAAGGTGGCACTAAAATAAATTGGAATATTTTGTCCATTAGCGTAGATATGATATTAGTGAATGCACATGGGAGCCAATAAAGAATCTTATAAATGCTGCAAAAGCGATGGAGGCTTTTCATTAATAACATCTATCAAAATCAAGATAAAACCTTTCTTATAAAAGAAACAAGATCTACGTAAGATAATATTTTACTTTCAATCTTTGTTTGTAGATTCTTTGTAATTGTGATGCTAAGGAGATGGAGAACCAACAATCAATGGATTCGACTCAAGAGCCTTTATTTGTTAACTTATCGGACGAGACATTATGATTGTCACAACCTTTAAGACAACGCAATCAAAATGAAGTTCCTCAAAAATGACATGTTCTTCTTTGAATAGATGGTGAGATACAACGCGTTTGATATCACAACCTTAGAAGGAACTCCCAATGTTTGGTGATTTTACTAGAGGTAGGAACAACTTTCGACAATGTTCCAAATATTTTATTTGAAAGAAGTTATGAAGGTCTCAACAACGATCAAATAATTGGGTAGTCTTCCCTCCTAATATGGAACACTATAAATGGTTGAGAGGCCCTATCAATCATCTTCAAAGAGAACAAAGATCATAGTATGTGGCAAACATAATTTGTCACATCTTAGACTTCCTTGACATCTAATCACCGCTCCTCGTGGAACTTGTTGCTAGAAGGGGGGATAATATCATAGATATATATTTATTGTAATTATTATCTATATAATATGAATAGGTAGAAGTAAGTAAAAGTAGATTAATTTCATAATATCTTCTAGAGAAGCTTCCTAAAAGCTTCATAGATGCTATTTTGACTTTATATGTGCTTATACTTGATTGATAGGTTAGAAAGTTGGTCAACAAGTTAACCATGTGCCATACATGTTCGTAGCTTATGGAATATGCTAACTATGTTGCACCCATATAGAAAACTTGCTTGATAAGTTAAGATATCTGTTGTGTAAAGTCAACACATTTTTGGAGGTCATATAGAATGTCACCATATAGCTCCTAGGTAGATAGTATATATAGAGGTAAGAGTGAAGCCTTCTTCACTCTTGTCAACTCTTTTCTTGCTCATAGTTTAGTTTCAAGAGTCTCAAGTTTTCTTATCTTTTGACAATAAGCCTTTTTTATTTTTTTTAATATACGACTTCCTTATTTCTATTTTGACACTCTCTCTTTGATATAGATTTCATTGGTTTATGCATCATCTTTTAGTTCATGTCTTTGATATTCTATCAATCTCAAGGTTTTTTCTTAATACATCTCGCTCAATGCATTCTCTCGATCATCTATAAGGTATATACTTTCTTCCTTAGTTGCCTTAGTTTTAATTCTAAGTTGGTCAATAATTTCAATTGAGATATAATTTTCTATAAAATCATAATCCTTAAGTACTCAACATGGTTTTCCTCTTAATATTCCCATTAAATGCATCAGATGACTCTTTTTATAATTATCTGAGGTTATGCTATTTGTCTCTCAGAGACACTTGCTATTTCTAATACTAGTCCTCAGCGCCTTTACTAGGAAGCCTTATTTTTTTGCTTTGACTTATTATTGACTAGGTGAGTTTCAAGATTGAGAACCTACCTTGACTTGTTGGTGCTTGAATTTTGACGTTTTAAACAACCTTTGATCTGTTGGCCTAGCTCTTGACAATTGAAACACAATCCCTTTTGCACCAATATTTATTGTCTTTATAGTATAAATGATCCTTATAGGGCATCAATTTCCATTGGCATTGGTTGTTGTGCTATAATATTAGATAGTGGCATAGGACTTTGTATAAAGGTTGTGCTCCATGATTTTTGAAATCTATAACATTAACCCTCTCTAGAAGCTGAATCGCATCTTTGAATATTTGTGGATTCTTTAGCTCTACTTCTTGTTGGATCTCAAGTTTCAAACTTCATAAGAATCAATCTATCATCTCCACCTCTAAAACATTATAAATTTGGAAACATAGAAACTTGAATCGAGAGACATAATCTTGCATCGACTTAGCTTATATAAGATTTGCCAATTGATTGTGTGCTATCTTCTCCACATTGATGGACCCGAATGGATTTTTAAACTCGGTCTCAAACTCCTCCTAGTTACAAAATCCACATTGATTTTCATAGCTTTGAACTTGATGTCGCTACCGAATGGCTGTCGCATCTCTCAAATAGCTAGCTGCATATATAATTCTTTTAGTGGTATTTGCCGCAAATACTTAGAGGTATTATTATATATTGAAGAGCCATTGACATACATCTTCTTATTTTATAGTCCCAGAGTATGTATTAAGCTTATTCAATTTTAACCTAGCAGATGTCGAATCTCTTATCTTTGAAGCTTCTATTTATCCTTGTAAAGTAGCTATCTAGCCTAAGAGGTGTTGTATTTGAGCTTCTATCTAGAATTGCTCTGCCATATCTTTCATACTGTAATTTTTCCACTAGTCTCGACTATTATAATACCTTTTTACCTCTTGATTGACTTTTTAAGAATAGCTCATGGTTGCTTCAATACAATACCCAATGTGACTATAAGAACTGACCTTGGACTAGATGATGACTATTGACATGCTACTAAAAGTAAATAGTCTCATACTTACTTTGTTACCAATGAAACAAGACCAAACTAATCCATAGCAATATAAAGCCTTATCACAAAATAGGACAAAATAGATTAAAATAAAACTGAATGGAACTAAACAGAATAGCACTTGAAAGACAACACTGAGCAAATAGAAACAAAATAGAACAAAATTGAACAAAAAGATGCAAAACCAAATTTTACTAAGAAAAAGAGTTCAAAGCTATACTTAGCCAAATATCCCAAAAGGCCTTGGCTAATCCTATTTATACCTTATTCTATCACTGTGGACTTTTTAGAATGTTCTTAGGTAATAGATCCTATCTAGATAACCACCTTAAATTCCTTTTGTAGAAGGTTCTATGGTAGGCTTCATTTAAATAACCATCCTAAGTCTTTTTTAGAAGGTTCTATGATAGGCCCCACCTAAATAATTATCTTAAATTCTTTTTAGAATGGTCTATGGTGAATCCTACCTGGTCTACTAACCTAACTCCAATTCGAGAAACTTTCATAGTTCTAACTATATATACAATTATCTTATTTATACCTTATTACAGTTGGAGTATCAATATTTATAATTGAATAATTTAAAATTCATAAGCTCATAACTCAAGCATTGATTATAATGGCTATTAAAAACAAATTTATTGAGATTGTTCAATTAGGAAGAAATTCATGATTTTGTAGATATATGGCAAGCATTCAAGAATGTCTTTGAAGTAGAAGATTCATCACAAATTCTCCTTCTATCAACTACAAATGATAAAAAAGAGCTTGATTAATGAGTAACTATTTACAACTTAATACCTATAGAATAATTTATTTATAATAGGATATAAAATTACAGATAAAACCTTCGTCTAATTCATACTGAAGAAACTTCCTTCAAGCTACAAAAAAATAAACTAAAGCTTGATTGCTCTAAACAAACTATCAAACTTTACGTCAATTAACTTAAAGTTATTAAATAAATAAAATTGACTTAAACTACATAAAAACAGACTAAGAAAAAAAGAGGTTCTTATTGTGCAACTCATACATAGCTATATATTGTTTTGAAATAAAAACTCCAAAGGATTACAAAACTAACATAGAACCAATAACTCACTTGAATAAAGTAATCAATCAAGTCAATATTGTACAACTATGCAAGTAATATAGCAAGGATCATTTTGAATCATTTTATATATAAGATTTGAATAATATGTATGTAAATTATTTAACCATTTGGTACCCCTATTGCAACAAATTTTCAATACAAAAAAAAAAAAAAAAAAATGTTGATGTTGTCACTTATAAACATTATGATATTTTTAAGGTAGTCAAAGACATTGACATATCACTTATGAAGATCACAAGAACATTAGAAAAGAACTAGCTTAATATCTTAACTATAAACCGACTTGCCATATTACAAAGAACAAGAATTTTTTAGAAATATATGCATCATTTGATTATCAAATTGTTACAACAAGAAGAAGAAAAATATATATAATAGAAGGCATTAGTAATACCACTCTATTTACTACTAAAAAAAAAAATCAACAAGGTTTTTTATATGTTTAGCTTAAAAAAAAATTTAATAGGATACTTAGTTAAAACTAAAAAGACAGTAAGATTCTTTAATAAATAATATTAGATTATGAATCAAAATAACAAACTCACCATGGCAAGTCATTGCAATAAAAGATATATGTGGTGTGAAACAATTAAGATAATAACTTTTCTTGCAAACAAAAGCTCAACCATAGCAAACTGCAGTACTATTCTATATTAAAACTTGGCATAAGTTTTTTAAAAACTTTTGGATATATAGCCTTTACTTATTTACCAAATACATGGAAAGAAAAAATAGAATCAAAAACTAAAAAGTATATACTTTTGGACTTTAATAAACAAATCAAATTTTATCAACTATTTAAACTATTAAGTCAAAAGATATTAATTTTTAGAGATGTAATGTGCAATAAGACTAAATTAAATTTTTAGCATCTTACAACCTAAATCACTTCAAGCAAGACAAAACTAGTTTCTAAAATACAAAAAATCATGAATCCAAGCTTATTGTGTGAAATCATCAACAGATCACATTGTCAAATATACCAACAATGAAGTTTAATCAATAGTTAGATCCTCAAACCAAACCTATTATTAATATAGAAGCAAAGACCAAAATCAATACCAAGGTCAAATTCAATAGTAGCATAGAAATGAATAAGCTTGTAAATCTTCAAAAATATCTTATTAAAGAAAGATAGCTTAATAGTAGGCTCAAAGATTACTTCACATTCTTTGCAAAAAAAAACATTTGAACCACAAAACTACAAATAAGCTATTGGATAAGAGAGATGAAAGAAAGCCATACCTAAAAAGATAGATTTGATAATAAAAAATATCACTTGGCGGATCATGAACTTATTGTAAGAAAAATATACTATTACTTCAAAGTAGATTTTTAAGATAAAAAATATATATATATAAATCAAACAAATTAAAGATTAAATTAATTATGAGGGAGTTTAAATAATTGGATTTTTTTTCTTAGATTGTGTCAAGGACATGAATCTCAAATAAAGAAAACTCAATATATTCTTATCTCACTCAAAAAGATTAAAAAGTCATTCAAAGATGGTACTACATTGAATTAGACTGATTATTGCTAAAGATAGGAAGACTAGAAAGGTTTGAAACAAAACTAAGGACTAGAAATGCATTGATAAGAGTGAAGAAGACTTCATTCTTGCTTCCATATATACTATCTAACTAAGAGCTATGTAATAATATTCTATAAGATCTCCAACATATATTGACTTTGCAAGACACATATCTTAACTTACAAGGTAAGTTTTCTATATGTGTGCCACATAGTTAGCTTGTTCTATAAGCTACAAACACATGTGATACATGGCTAATTTGTTGATCTAGTTTCTAACCTATCAATCAATTACAAACATGTATAAAGTCAAAACTACATCTATAAGGCTTTTAAAAAGCTTTTCTTGAAGATATTATGAAATCAATCTACTTATTTTTTACTTCTACCTAATCATATAAGTAACTATCAAAGTAAATATATGAGTCCATGACATTATGTCCCCTTCTAGAGACAAGTTCTATAAGGAGCAGTCATCATCTTTCATAGATCTTATTATTTTTTATCTTAGTTTTAATAGATATTGTTGATGAAAAGCCTCAACCTCTTTGTTACATTTATAAGATTCTTTGTTAACTCCTATGTGTATTCATTAGTATCATATGTACTCTAATAAATTAGATATTTCAACTTATTTTAGTGGTCCCTTAAATCTAAGATTTTTTCGACCTTGAATTCTTGATTATTATCTACTTCTATAGAAAGAGGTAGCATTTATTTTCTTCTTAAGATATTTACTCTTATATGGCTCAAGAAGAAATATATGAAATATAAGATGGATCTTTATAAATTTTGATAGATGTAATCGATAAGCAACATGATTGACTTATTCACAAATATAAAAAATATCCAAACCTACAATAGTCCAACTTATCATAAGGATGAATAGTCTTGATATTGAAATAAAGTAACCATATTTTGTCACCTATGATGAGTTGTGGTTGTTCCTTGCAATAAGCATCCGCACTGATCTTTTATCATTTTTGAGCTCTCTATAACTGCACCTTCATTGTTGCATACAGTTTTTCAAAAAATACATAAAAAATACTAAATCAACTAAAATAATTGCTTTCAAGACTTATTATGACTCTAATTCAATACTTAAAAGACTAAATTAATTTTATAATCCAATATTATTTTATTTTAGTAATACTATAATATTATTTTTAATAAATCTACAAATTATAATACATTAGTAGGGTTTATATTGATTTATTTATCTAATAAAACTTTTAACCTTAACTATATCCAACTTCCTTTTGTATACTAGAAGACAACCATCAACAACACTCTTCTATTCATTTCTATGCATTAATACCAATTTCATAAATCATAAAGAATAGATATCAATTCTTATCATTTTACTTCTTTTATTTCAACTTTTTGCATTTCTTTTCATTTTAATTTCTTTTGTTGAAGATCTAAGAAACTAAAAACAAAAAAGTAAGAGAGAAAAAATGTTTTATAGAATTGATATCTTAACCAACAACAATCTAACTATATAATAGTCACATACTCTCTTAGCAGTAGATAATTTTTTTATTAAGGTGATAAATTTATAATCAATTGAATATTATGTTTTAAAATAGAAAAAAAAAAACATGTTAATATCAAAAAAGATCATAAGAAATTATTAAAGATTGATGATTGGATAGGAGATTAAAAAATTCATAAAAAGTTAATAATTTATAATTAAAATTAAAAAAAAACAACAAAATAAATATACAATTAAAATATATTAAAATATTTTATATTCTATTGATAATAAGAAAATTTTAAAATTAGAGATATTAATATACTCTAATTTGTTAACCATTGAATTAGATAAATTCTATATAAGATAAATAAATTAAATAAATTAATATTTAAAAAATTATTAATATTATATCTTTAATTGAAATTACTACACCTTAATTAACACTTGCAACAATTATGCAAGAAAGGAGGTGATGAAGAAAAAAAAAAAAAAAAAAAAAAAAAAAAATAGCAGCGGTAGTAGCATGGTAATTTTTAAATGGAGGGGTTTTTTTTGTAGAACCTCAATCTTAGAAATCATGTATTTTTCAATCTAATTTTATATTTATCATTTTTCTCTACATTTTTCTTATTCTATTATAAAGGCCAATTCTTAAGACCTTTTATTTATGAATTGCTTATTTTCAAATTACTAAAAAAAGTACAAATATTATATCCAACTTGATTATATTTCTCACATTTTTTTTATCTAATGTCACAACCTTCTACAACTTCAAACAATAAAAGAACTTTTTGTGTAGATAATACTAGTATACAATTTAAAGCTTTAGGAAGACATCTTCTTAGCTATTACAAGATTGCATTATTTAGAGTACAAAAGCTTTGTGATGTCAACTAGATCATTGTATCTAATCTTACAATCTATTGATCTAGATCCAAACTAAAATAGGTATTAGCAAGTGATGTAAGAATCAAAATAATTGCAAGTTATTTTTTTTTTTAAATAATAATTAGCAAAGAAGTCTAAGGATTAAGATGCCATTAAAGATGGAAGTTGCCAATGCATAATATATCATCTCTTGTAAGATACATTTACATTGTATATTTGGAAGGTATTCTAAATAAGGTGATAAAATGTCCAAAATTTGTCTCTTCTTCTCTTCTTTTCTTACATTGCAAGGCGTGGACCTTCAACAATGCAAAATATAATATCTTTTCTACCATTAGATTATAAAAATGTTCATCAATATCTAGTCAAAGTTGCATCTTTTCATCTCCAATCTTTGCCTTCAATTTCTTCTCTTGGTAATCAAGATATATAATGATTTAATGATAAACATCATAAAAATCAAGTGTTGATACTTAAAGCCATCATTTCAATTCTAAGTTACCCCCTTCTATGCAAGAGGTGCTGATGTTGCCAAAGTAGAGATGTTGAAAGGACTAAGATGCCACAAAGTATTCTTTTGATAGGTATCTAAGTTATAAAATTATAAGTGATAGAACTTAAGTCACCAAACATATGTTTTGTCTTGAATTTTTTTTAAGTAGTGTCAAAGGCTTATATTATATAGCTATGTATAACTTGATTTAATTCTTGCAAGAATATTGTCTATTTATCATATGAGAAGTTGTATTTAAAATATACTAAAAATATTCATATTAATGTGCCATATATAGAGTAGGTTTGTAAATGAAGAAAAAATAATTTACAATATGGACATGAATATAAGTTTGCAATTAGTTACAAAGGTCTTTAGCATGATTATATCAGCAAAGAGATTTTGCACTTGTTCAAGAATCCAAATATAATTTGCTTTTATTTCTTCCTATGGAAAACAAAAGAAAGAAAAAAATGTAGAATTTAGTAATGTTATACCTATGACATGCAATAAAGGCATGAAAAAAAATTTGGTCTTGTATGTACAATCAAATAAAAAGACATAAAGATAATTACAAATTAAACAAATCAAAGATAGATGTATAAAAAAAAATGCACAAAAAAAATTTGTTTTGATATCAAAAAAGTAGTCAAAGTAATAATCAAAGGCTTCCATTGTATTTAGAAGTGCAATGATGGAAGTATAATCTTATGGCCTTTTATATTGCATATCCACATGTTCATTGTATATATTTTTTTAAATTATTAGTAAGTTATCATTTTCTTGTTCTATAAAGGTCAATACGTTAGTTGGTTTGTTTCTTATAGCAAAAAGACTTTAGATGTACATGTATATATAAGAACTTAGGTAGCATGATGTAGTATGTGCAAACATATTTGTTATATATAAATGGTTAAATATATCAATTTTTACTTGGTTACTTTTTTAATATTTTATTGCATTGTATAATAGCTTTAAAGAAAAAATTAATTAGATAAATTTATTAATACCACATACCAATTGTGGTTTTATCAACATTGTAACAAAGTATAGATAAGATATTTGCATTATTGATGTATAAGAATAGATAGTTGGAGCCATGTTTGAGAAGTTTATAGAAATTTTTAGAATTGGGACTAGATTAGTGAGTTATATAGGATCTACTATAGAACATTTTAAAAGAGCTTAGAATGGTTATCTAGATAGGGCCTACCATAAAACATTCTAAAAAGAGTTTAGGATGGTTATCTAAGTGGAATCCATTATTATAAATATTCTAAAAAGTTCGAAGATGATTGAACAAAATATAAATAGGATTGGCTAGGGCCATTTAAGCATCTGGTCAAATATGGCTTCGGACCCTTTTTCTTACTAAGGTTTGGTTTTGCATCTTCTTATTCAATTTTTTTCTATTCTCTTTTGTTGTATTCTACTTTATTCTACATTGTGACAAGATTTATGTTGTTGTAGATTAAAAAGATCTTAGATTTTTGAGAAAATCCAATCTTGTTTCATTGGTATTAAAGCAAAGATTAGATTGTTCTTAGGTAGCATGTCAATAGCCACCGTCTAGTTCAAGGTTAGTTGTTGTAGTCACACTTGTATTATATTGAGGCTACCATAAGTTAATCTTAAGAAGTCAGCTAGAAGTAGAGAAGGCATTATAATAGTAGAATCCAGCAAAGAAATTATAGCATGGAAGATATGGTGGAGCAATCATGGATGGAGGTTCAAATACAACACCTCTCAAACCAAATAGTTATTCTATAAGAGCAAATGGAAGCCTCTAGGACAAGAAAATTAATATTTGTTAGGCTAAAATTAAATAAGTTTAATAAATACTTTGGGACTTGAAGGCAAGAAGATGTATATCAATGGCTCTTTAGCATGCAACAATACCTCTAATTATGTGGAGCAAATACCACTAAAAGAATTATGTATGGAATTAGTTATTAGAGAAATGTAGTAGTCATTTGGTGGTGACATCAAATTCAAAGTTATGGAGCTTTAGGTAGATTTTATAATTGAGAGGAGTTTGACACCAAGTTTAGGAATTATTTTTGGCCTATTAATGTAGAGAAGATAGCATGCAATCAATTGGCAAATCTTTCACAATCTAGGTTGGTACAAGGTTATGTCTCTTGAATCAAATTCTTATGTTTTTAAATTGGTAATGTTTTAAAGGCACAAATGATGGATTGATTTCTATAAGAGTTAAAACATGGAATCCAGCAAGACGTAGAACTAAAGTATCTACAAATATTTGTAGATATAATTAGGATTGTAGAAATAATCAATGCTATAGATTTTAGAAATTATAGAGCATGATCTATAGCACAAAGTCTTATATTGCTATTTAATACTATGGCACAACAACCAATGCTAATAAAGATTGATGCCTTACAAAGATCATTGACACTACAAAAATGACAAATATTAGCATAGAAAGGATTATATTTTTATTGTTGGAATCCAGGCCATCAAATCAAAGGTTGTTTGAAATATCAAAATTCAAGTACCAACAAATCAAGGGGGGATTTATAATTTCAAGACTCACTAAGTCAATAATGAGATAGAGTAGGAAAATGGGGCTCTTCAATAAAGGTGCCAAGGGCCAATATTAAAAATAGCTAGTATCTTTGAAAGACAAATAACATAATCTTAGACAACTATAAAAAAAAGTCAACTAATATATTTAACGAGATAACCAAAAAGATAGCCATATCAAGTGATTATGGATTGTGGCTCCATGAAAAATTGTATCTCGATTGAAATTATCAACCAACTTGAGATTAGATCTAAGGCAATCAAAGGAGGAAATATATATCTTATAGATGACTAAGAGAATATATTGAATGAGACATGTGAAGAAAAAATCTTTAGATTGAATAACACTTATATCTTAAGACAGAAGTTTAAAATAATAATGCTAAGATATGATATTATCCTTGGTATGCCATGACTAGAAGTGAAAAATAAGTAAGTTGATTGACTACCAATGGCAATTTCCTTCAAAGATGGTGGACGTAAAATGATTTTTTGTACCTCCACATTGAGTGAGGAGGAAAACTGGTCTACAACTAAAGACTTATTTGTAGGAATGACCTTTATAAAGAAACAAATACATCATAAGAAATTGATATATACAGTGGTTCTAAATCTTATGTCAATGGTAAAAAAAGATAATCAAAGAAGCAGAATGGGTAGAGTAGTTCAAACGAGAATATTAGAATATCTTTCCAACCAATTTAATTAATGACATGCCTCTTGATCGAGATACATCCTTTCAAATAGAACTATTTCTTGAGACCAAATTGACAAGTTGGTCAATTTATTGTCTAGTACAAAATGAACTTGAAGAGTTGTAAAAGATATTGGACAAACTCTTAAAGAAGGGCCTCATTTAAAAAAGCACATCACGATAGGAAGCACTTATATTCTTTACATCTAAGAAGAATGGTGGACTTTGGCTTTGCATTGGCTATCAAGGCTTTAATAAATAAATTGTTAAGAATACATATCCACTTCTATGCATGGACAATTTTCTTGATCAAGTTGAAGGTGCGATCATCTTTAACAAATTAGTCCTTTGAAGTGGCTATTGGCAGATACTTATTGTAAGAGAGGATATAGCAAAAATGGCATTTTGTATACACTATGGATATTTTGAATGGCTTGTTTAATCTTTTGGCTTCATCAATACTCCAGTCTCTTTCATGAATTACATGAATATATTATTTCAAGATCTTTCAGACAAGTATGTAATTGACTTCATTGATGATATCTTAGTATATAAAAAAAACTTTGAGGAATATAAACAACATCTATAAGAAGTATTGCACCGACTACAAGATAGTTGCTTCTATTATAAGCAATCAAAGTATGAATTTTGGAAGTTAGAGATTACCAATTTAAGGCATATGATATCATCTGAATGCATACATATGGAACAAGATAAGGTGAAAGCACTAGAGGATTGGCCAACCTTCAAAGATGCTTCTGAAATTTGTTCCTTCTTAAGCCTTGCTAGATATTATTATCATTTTATTTGACCATTTGCACATATTTTTGCTTCATTAATACGCTTATTAGAGAATAATGCCTCATTTGAATGGAAACTAGAACAGCAAAGTACCTTTGATAGGTTGAAGGAAATACTCATTATTGCTCTGATATTACATCCATATAATTCCAATCTTCCATGTATACTTGACATTGATACTTTCGACTTTGCTATTGGAGCAGTCCTTCAATAAGACTTTGATAAGGGCCTTCAACCTAAAGCATATGAATCATACAAGCTTAGAAAGATAGAGCACAATTACTCTGCATGTGATTGAAAGCAATTATATATGACACAAAGGTGTGGCAATATTATCTATTGGAGAAGACATTGATTATTTAGACTAACCATTGATCTTTGCTATTTAATTTGCATCTTAAAAATATGAAATCACAACATCATTGTTAAGAAGATTAATAATAGTTTTTTGACATGTAGCTTGAATACAAGCAAGGGCAGTAATATACTATACTAGAAAGCTTATCACAAAGATCAGACTTAAAGGTCAAATCGAAGGACAAGACAGAAGTCGCTACTATTAGTAGTATTATTTCAAACCTAACTAATAAAAAAAAATAGAAAGAAGCTATGTATTTGGATGCTTATTTTAAGATAGTTAGCAATCAACTGAAGATGAGCAATATATAATATCAAGATTATAATCTCAGTCATGGCTTGCTCTATTTCAAGAAGTAGATTTATATACCTGATAATGCTATATTCTAGATATACATACTTCAAAAGGGACATGATATTCCAAAATTTGGATATTTATGACATGAGAAGACTCTACAATGGATTTCCAAACTATGGTTTTAGGCACGTTTGAATTTTGATCCTTAAACTTTTGTATGCTTTTATAAGTCATACCTATATAACAAAATACATAATGTAGCATCTCCTAGACTATTATAGTTAATTTTGATACCTATAGCATAATAGAAGCACATGATTATAAATCTCATTATGTATTTAGTGCAGATGCCTCACAATTATATTACAATTTTTGTCTTTGTAGACCAACTTTGGAAGCAATTTGACTTTGTTGTATTGTACTCAAATATTTATGCTCCAATATTTACATAAATCTTCTTTAATACTATCTTTCGTTACCTCATAGATTATCTCATGTCATCATTTTAGATCAAGATCCATACTTTAAGAGAAGTTTTTAACAAATCTTATTGAAGTTATTGGGACATGACTTACCATGTCCACAATATTTTATCTCCAAATGGATGGGAAAATAGAGTGTGTAAATTGGACCTTGAAAGATATGCTACATGCATTTGTGATATTTTATTATAATGACTCGAATGAATATTTGACATCCATAGAATTTTCTTATAATAATAGTATTCAAGCAAGTACTAGTCATTCACCATTCTTCTTTAATACTAGTCAGCATCTAATTATGCTATCAATTCTTCATCATTCTATTGCTACCAACAATCCGACAATGAAAAAATTTATACAATGGCCTTACATAAGGCATGGCATTACCTCCTTATTACACAAAATTGACAGAGCAATATATAAATAATCATTGACAATACAAGATCTTTCGAGAAGGTGATTAAGTGTTATTCTTCAATATCAACTTGCAACTTATTACATCAATTTAAATCTATAAATTGGCACCTTCATGTCAAGAATAAAAACTTGATGAAAGAAAATAAATAAATATAATAAAATAGAAATAAAAAAGTATATATATTAAAAGAAAATTAAAATGGCTATTATCAAAAAACAAAGAAATTAGAGACTTTTGAATTTAGATTAGAAGCAAGAAAAAAGTTGATAAGCATGAATAGGGCTTTATTCTAGCCTCTATATATACTATCTAATTAGAAGCTATGTGATAATATTCTATAGGATCTCTAATATGTGTTGACTTTGTAAGACATATGTCTTAGCTTACAAGGTAAGTTTTTTATGTGTGTGCCACATAATTAGCTTATACTTCAAGCTATCGACATGTGTAGTACATGGCTAACTTGTTGACTAATTTTTTAATTTAAAAAATCAATTATAGACACCTATAATGTTAAAGTAACATCTATAAAGCTTCTATAGAAGATAGTATAGAATTTACTTACTTTTATCTACTTCTATGTACTTCTATCTAATCACATAGATAATTATTAGTTTATACGTGTTTGTCTATGATATTTCTTTCCTTTCTAAAGACAAGTTCCACAACAAGTACTCATCATATGTTGATAAAATCCAAGATGCAGCAAATTATATTTGCCACATACTTTGAACTTTGTTATCTTTGAAGATGGTTGATAAGGCCTCTCAATCATCGATAGTATCTTATATTAGGGTAGAAAGACCACCTATTTATTTGATTATTCTTGAAGCCTTCATAACTTCTTTCAAATAAAATATTTAGAACATCATCAGAAGTTGTTCCTATTTCTAGTAAAAACACCAAACATTGAGAGTCTCTTCTAAGGTCATGATACCAAATATGTTGTATCTTGCCATCTATTTGAGGAAGAACATTTCATTCTTGAGAATCTTCATCTTGATTGTGTTGTCTTGAAGGTTATGACAATTGCAATGTCTCGTCCAGTAGGTCAACAAATAAAGGCTCTTAAATCAAATCCATTGGTTGTTGATTTTTCATCTCCTTAGTATCACAAATACAAAGAAGCTACAACAAGGATAGAAAGTAGAATGTTATCTTGCCTAGATCTTATTTTTTTTATAGAAAAGGTCTTCATCTTGATTTTGATAGATGTCATTAATAAAAATCCTCCACCTTCTTTGTTGCATTTCCAAGATTCTTTGCTAGCTTCTATGTATATTCACTAATATCATATCCATGCCAATGAATAAGATATTTTAATCTATTTCAATGCCTTTTTAAATTTAAGACTTCTTCCACTTCAAATTCTTCATCATTGTCTACTTCTGTAGGAAGAAGTGGTATTTTTCTTCTTCTTAGTATATTCACTATCTTATATGGTTCAAAAAGAGATACTTGGAATATAGGATAGATCTTTATTGATTCTAATAGGTATAATTCATATGCAACTGGATTGATTTGTTCAGAAATAGAAAAAGGTTCAAGCCTACAATAGTCCAACTTGTCTCAAGGATGAGTAGTCTTGATATTGTGACAAAGAAATCATATATTGTCATCCATGTTGAATTTTAGATGTTCTTTCTAATAGACATCTATATTCATCTTTTGTTGCTCTTGAGCTTTCTTTAATTCCACCTTCATTATTGCATGTAGCTTTGATAAATAATTTGCCAAATCTTTTGCTGTAAGATTGTCAACTATTTAAAAGTCAAAAGTATCAAGTCATGGATGATAACCATAATCGGCAAAAAAAAAGATGTTTGTTGAATAGAAGAATACATTGTATTATTATAAGCAAACTTTGTCAATGGCAAAAGAGTTTCTTAATTGTCTTATTGGAAATTGATTATATACCTTAAATACTGCTCAAAAACTTAATTTACATGCTTTGTCTATCTATCAATTTGAAGATGAAAGACAATAGATAGTTTTATATCTATATTAAAAATCTTAAAAAGAATTCTCAAAAATCTTAATACAAATTTAGACTCCATATCCGATATAATATCTTTGGACAATCTATGATATCGATAGATATTGTTAATGAAAAAATTTTCTATTTTTTCATCTATAATAGGTTTTGTATATGGTATAAAATATGTCATCTTTGTAAAATAATCTACTATCTTAAATATAGAATCATACAAACTTAAGACTAGAGAACTCATCATAAAATCTATAGAAATAAAGGAATAGATAATGGCTAAAGAAGTTTATAAAATTGATGACAGGGAGTTTTTGATCTTGAGTAAATATCACATGATTGAAAAAAATCTTTGACCACCTTCTACATTTGTAGCCACCAAAAATCTTTAGATATAAGCTCTAAAGTCTTGTTGTATCCAAAATGTCCAACTATTAGAAAATCATGGCATACTTGAAGAATACGTAAACGTGCTTTTTCTTTTAAAACATATAAGCATCTTTTAAAATAGAATAGGTTATTTTTGAATTCAAATTTGGAAGCATCATGAGACTTGGAAGAAGGATTCTTAATACCATGAATAAGAAGATCAAAAGACATACTTGATTAAATTTGTTTAACAAGGTTGAATCAACATACAATGTTGATTTCATTACTCAAAGATGAAAATGCTTGGGCTTCAAAAAAATTGTTCTTTGTTAATCAAAAGATACATCTCCTTATTTTGGTACAAGATAAGAACATCTAGAAAGGGTTTCTAATAAACCTTGTTATTTTTCAAGTTGATATATGATCTTAAAATCAAATCTTGATAAAAACATGCTCCAACAAGCTTAGCAACAATTCAAAACATGTACTGACATAAAATATTCAAGATTCTTATGATCTATATATACAATGACTAGATTAGAAGTGCCTTCTAAATAATGACGCTATTCTTAAAAAGAATCCACAATTACAAGAAGCTCTTTATGATGGATCTCATAATTAATGTCAATTGTTGAAAATTTCCTAGAATAAAAAGTTATAGGATGAAGTTTATCACTTGTTTCTATTTGTGATAATATAACACCTAAAGAAAAGTCTGATACATTTGTTTCTATAAAGAATATCTTAGAAAAGTCAACACAATATAAGATTGATATAGAAATAAAGGTTGTCTTTAAAGCTTCAAATGTTACCTCTGCTTCTTGATTGTACTTAAGTTTGTCTTTACAAGTCAAACGTATAAGTGGAACTACAACTTAAGAAAAGTCCTTTATGAAGATCCAATAGTAATTGGCAAATCCTAAAATACATTGGATATTTCATATTGTTTTTGAAATCTTCTAATCCATAATAGTTTGAACTTTCTTAAGATCTATTATAAGTCCATCATTTGAAATAATACAATCTAAAAAATTAACTTGAGTAGTGTAGAATATACACTTTTCTATCTTGGCATAGAATTTTACATCTCTTAATTTTTATAACACACAACAAATATGAAGTTCATATTCTTTTGTATTCTTACAATAGATCAAGATGTTGTCTAGATCATAGACAATAAAATTGTCCAAAAACTCTCAAAAAAATATCATTTATAAGATGTTAAAAAACTATTGGTGCATTTATATGTCCAAAAGGCATGAAAATATATTCAAAATATCTATACTTAATTTGAAATGTAATCTTCCATTCATCTCTTTCTTTGATGTATACCAGATTGTATCTTCCATGTAGATCTATTTTGTATAGATATTAGCTTGATTTAACTAATCAAAAATTCTACATATTAAAAATAATGGATACTCGTTTTTGATGGTGATCTTGTTGAGTCCTTGATAATCAATAGACATCCACAATGATCCATCTTTTTTCTTCACAAATAGAATTGAGGCTCTTGTTGGAGATTTGGAATGGTATATGAAGTTTTTGGCAAGATTTTCTTTAATAAACTCCTTGAATTCAAGCAACTTATTTTGTCATAAATTGTAGATTGATCCAAATGGAGGTTGTGCTCTTTTTTGAAGGTCAATTGAGCAGTCATAGGGACGATGTTTTGAAAGAGTATCCACATTTTTTTTTTCAAATGCATCTTAAAATTCTTGATATTGGCTTAGAATGCCACTTAAAGTCTTTGTACTATTAGAAATAGGTGTGGCATAAATGACACAAGGTGATCTTTTTTTTGCAGCATGCAAGAAAGCTCTTCTATTTACAAATATAGGTTTAATAGTACTAGATTTGTGATTTTTTACTTAATTAATTATACTTTTAGTTATACTTTTAGAAAAGTTGAGAGTACAAGAAATTATATCTACTCAAGGGTTGTATTTTTCTAGCCACAATAAGCCTAAAATGATTGGAGTAGAGAGAGATCATTTTCTTTGATATTTGTGTTCTTTATTTTATAATTGCATCAATTCTTTAAATAATGTTGAGTAATGTACTTGGATTTTTCATAATATAAGCACAACAAGTCTTTTCTTGGTCCATAAGAAGTTTAAAACGTATTGCATCAATTTGCATATCCTCTATTTTTGAATATATATATTGACGAGGCATTGATATTGCCATTGAATTATAGTAACATTGAGGCCCACTTATCCGACTCTTAGATTGAAATTCAAAAAGTCAATTGTCTTACTTCACAGCAAAGTGAATTACTTGATTCAATGTTTGAGGATCAAATAAGTTGAGCACTGATTTCTTTATTTCATATTATAATTTATAAAAAAAAATGGCTAATAAGTGCAATATCATTTCACCTGATATTAGTTACAAGTTCTGAAAATTATGAAGCATATAATATTATAATTGATTTTTTTATTGCAAAATATGTATCTTGTTGGTTATAAGACAAGTTGCATCATGTTCTATATACATGGATCAAAACTCCATCAATAAAGCCTCCAAATTATCTCATATTGAATCTCATCATTCAAAAACAGATAAAAACTACGATAATATTGAATTTGAAAGAAGTGTACCAATGAATCTAACTTGTGATCTTGAAGTTGAATAACTTTAGAGTTGAAGTTCAATCACAAGTTGTAGTTAATTGATAAATCCTCAAAATTTAGATCTTCTACCACCAAACTTCTCAAGCGGGGCAATTTTTGGTTTTCTAGTATCAGAAGGATGTTCCACTATAAGAGAAGGGACATGATTTGGTATAGATGTTGAAGCAACTTTAATCATATGTATATCTTCACTTCTTGTCATTCTTATTGTTCCTTGTCATGGTCAATTGAGTTGATGCATCGCAAGCATTAACTCATACAATTTCTCTTGTATTTTTGCCATTACACTCTTCATAATAATACTTAGAAAAAAATATCTAATTTTTTTCAAGTATTATAGAAGAAAGGATTGGACATCAAAGAAGATACTAACAACAATATTAGTTTAAAAGAGGGTAATTTGTAACTTTTAATATGCTTATGTCTTATCAAAAGAAAGAAATAATCTACTCTTAATCAAGAAAAGACAAGGCTTTGATATCATAAGTCTACTCTTATCAATCTGTGAGGAATAAGAACTTGATGATTGTAAATAAACAAGTATAATAAAATGAAAAAAAAAAAAAAAAAAAAAAAAAAAAAAAAAAAAAAATGTATATTAAAAAGAAACTAGAATGGCTATTGTCAAAAGATAAAAAGAATAGAAATTCTTGAATCTAAATTAGAAGCAAGAAAGAAATTGATAAGAGTGAAGAAGGCTTCACTCTTATCTCTATACATACTATCTAATTACTAGCTATGTGGCAATGTTCTATAGGACCTGTAATATATGTTGACTTTACAAGATACATCCCTTAGCTTACAAGGCAATTTTTTTGTGTATGTACCACATAATTAGCTTCTTCTTCAAGCTACTAACATGTGTGATACATGGCTAACTTGTTGATTATATTTTTAATCTAAAAAATCAATTATAGATACTCATAAAATCAAAGCACCGTCTATAAAGCTTTTATAGAAGATATTATGGAATTAACTTATTTTTATCTACTTTTACCTATTTCTATTTAATCATATAGGTAATTATTGGTTTATATGTGTATATTTGTGACACTCAATGACTTAGAGCTTTTCATATTTCAGCAATGATTTTTGATGTTATATATTACCTTGAGCTTCCACCATATATTTGGGTCCATGTGGTCTTCTATGTTTTGCAACTCAAGGAATTTCATATCAAACCAAGGCACTTCCAAACCGACACCAACGACCACCACCACTAATTATAATTGGTGACCAATAAGAGTATGAAGTGGATAATATTTTGAAGCATCATTACGTTTGACATGGCAATGGACATCCATAATTTCAGTACAAAGTCTTCTTGAAAGGTTATTCCATCCACGATGCAATGTAAGAACTTGCATGGAACCTCATCCATTGCCAAAAAATAATTTTAAAATAGCATTGGAAGTAAAACGAGGATGTTATTGTATTACATGAAGTCTTACTTGAAAATACATTAGGCACCTAGCTGTGGAAGGTAGAATGAAAATTACAATAATAAAATCCTAATTCTAATAGAATATTAAATAAACTCTAATTAAACCTTAATAATATTGAATATGCTTTAATTAAATTCAAAAGAAACCTTAAAGGAATTATGAAAGAAGCGATAAGAAATCTTAAAGGAATTCAAAAGAAATCTATAATAGATCTTAAAAGAAACCTTAAGAAATCCTAAAGAAGTATTAAAATAATTATAAATATATCTTAAATAAATTTCAACAAAGTCCTAATCTAATCTTAGTTAAAATCTTAATGGACTTCAATTAAATCTTAGCCCAAATTTTAAATTCTAAATAAATTCTAAATCCTAAATCCTAAACCAAATCTTAATCAAATCTTAAATCCTAATTCAATCCTAACTCTAAATCAAATCTTAACCATAACATAACCAACTTAATCTAATCCTAATATAATTTAGAACCTCAATATGTATTGATTAAACCATTGATCTTGCTTAAAATTTTACTTACTTTTCAAAAACTAAGTTGGAAACAAGTATACAAAATTTAAAGAGAATTAAACTTATTAAATAGAAGAAAAATATCAAAATTCACTAAGGTGTTGGCTAGCCTCCTTCTTCAATCTTGATGTTAGTCTTTTTGTACTAATATTTTCTTCTTACACTATTCAATTATCTTCAAAATTCATATATGTATAGAAAATAAAGTCTATTATCTTTAAAAAATAAATTTCATTCTAATTTAACTAATAGATTACTAAAAATCTTAGAAATCCTAATTGCCTCTCAAAAGTCCAATTTTTGTGAGCTCAACCTACTTGAAATTCAATAACCTTCAATTCAATTGTTCGATCAAGCTCAAACTTAGAACATACATTTTAAACAATTATTTTCATAAGTCTTCAAAATTTGAACTATAGATCTAATATCAAACTCACAAAAATTTTCAAAACATAATATCCTTTTTATTTCACAAATTCTAGAATCATCCAAAACAATTGTAACTTTGCAAAGCTCTTACAAAGTCATTATACACTTAAATCCCTAAAAATCAATGCCTAAAGAAATCCTATCAAGTTTGCTATCAAATCCTACTTTTTGATCTATAAAAGAATCTCAAAGTCTCCATAGGTGCATAGTTTTGTGCCTTGGGATCTAATTTCAATCCAAGTTGACAACCAGTCTTCTTCAGATATCAATATTTTGTAATTTGATGTAATTTTTACTTGAACCTATTGATCATTCTCTTCTAAACATGTCTATATCAATTACTTATCTCATTTATTTTTATTTGAGGCATTTATGTCGATACAAAGCGTATAAAAGCCTCTTTTCTAAAAGGCAATATTAAGACTAAACCTTTTATTACCTCCCTATCATTTATCCTTATTTTTCTACTACATCTTTCTATTAGTTTCTTCTATAATAATATTTTTATTTTTATTTTTTACCATATAATTGTGTTATTATATAATAATGTTCCACATTAGTAGAAGGAGATTAATTATAATAAGATATAGATAAGATATTTGTATTATTGATGCATAGAAATAGATAGTTAGAGCCATGTTTGAAAAGTTTATAGAAGTTTCTTGAATTGGGGCTAAGATAGTGGACTATGTAGGACCTACCATAGAACAATCTAGAAGAACTTATGATGATTATCTAGGTGGATCTATCATAGAACATTCTAAAAAGGACTTAGGATGGTTATCCAGGTAGAGTCTATTATTATGAACATTCTAAAAAGTCCGAAGATGGTTGAACAAAGTATAAATAGGATTGGCCACGGTCATTTGGGCATCTAATTAAATATGGCTTCAGATTCTTTTTCTAAGTAAGATTTGATTTTACATCTTCTTGTTTAATTCTACTCTATTTTCTTTTATTATAGTCTGCGTTGTCCTATATTATGATAGGATTTATGTTGTTGTGGATTAGAAGGATCTTAGATTTTCAACATAGTTTGGTCTCATTTCAAACATGTTGTATGTCCTTGTTGTATTTGAACCAAACTTTGTTGTTGTCTATTGATTGATTTTTAATAATGATATAACTATAAAAAAGTGCAAATTGTTAAATGTCAATAATGAGATCTTTGAATGTATTATATTGGCTATCAAAAAGATGATCTATGTTGCAATGTAATTCCATGCAATTGTCACTTATTATTAGGTTACTTCTTGTTCTCTCTTGCTTATTCTCTCTATATCTTTTGCTTGTTTTGTCTTTCTCTTTGTTTCCACTTATTCTCTCTACTATTCTCTATCTTATTCTTTCTCTTATTCTCTAGCTTGTTCTCTATCTTTTCTTTAGCTCATTCTCTTTCTTTTCTAGCACATCCTTATTTTCTCACTTCTTCAATCCATCTCTCATCCATAGGCTTCAATGCAATAGTAACAACCTTGTTCCTTTCAATCTAGCAGCAAATTCTTCTATCTTAGAAAATAAATTTAAAGAGAGAAAAGATTTCCAAAACTAGAGTTCCAAAAAAGAATCTCCTCATTCAAAAATCACAGTAACAATATCAATTGGAGGTGTAGCATTAACAATTCCCATTATATAGATATAAAGCAGAACAGGAAAAGCTGATGATTGAGAACTTTTTGTCCAAACCAAAGCATGGATAGATGTCCACTGGAAGGCGTCTATCCACACTTATCCCCGTGATACAACCGTGGAGAGCGTTTGGGTACATTTTACTTGGCTGATTTTATATCACCTGCCTGGTCTCCCGGGTTTCTTGGTGGACATTGTTGGTAGAGTCGGCGTTGATAGGTTGCAAGCTTCTGACAACCAACAGAAGTGGTTGGTGGCGTTGCCGAGGTGGGGGGCAATTCTAGAACTATCCGGTATCTCGCGGAGTCTGGCCGAGTCTCGCGTGACATAAAGATGACCTTAATCCGGCATTAAATTGACCCTCTGATCATAGCGTCTGTGTTGCCTATCTTTGTGGAGATAATCCTCAATATCAACGTGCTGCTTTTCGGGGATGACGCACATCTGGGGTGGTTCGCGGACTTACTTGACAATACTGGGAGCAGCGCAGCAATAGTACCGTGCGTGATGACGGTGTTGGGTGGGACGTTTTCAGTAGGGCCAGGAAGCTCGGAGCTGGGCTTCAAGACGACGATCAGGCTGGTGTTGTTTCCACCCATACGTTTTGGCGTAGTGTTACTTCCGTTCAAGCGGGGCGCTACTCCTCACGGACACAAGATGGTAACGGTGACCGGGATCCTGTTGGGCGATATGACGGGCGTGCAGGGGTGCGGCGAACGGAACGGTTCGGCGCATTTGTTCTGGCAACATGTATCTGCGGTGGTGATGTTTGCCGCTCGTGTTGTGATTTGTCTGAAGATCGTAAGCCCCCTCTGCATAGTGAAAAACTTAGACTTATTTTCAGCATGACTCAGGCAATGTTTGCATCAGGATACAAGAAAATTTAGACGCTGCTAAACACTTCAACTGCAGAAGTGGCTACTATGGATATAACAATGAAGGACGATAGCATGAAATGTTGCTGGCCGTTCCAAACTAGATACATGTCTGGCTAAATACTCTCACTTGGCGAATGATATACAACCACTGCCTGCACGCCCAGATCGATCAAGTGCTAGGTACCGCCAGTGATGCCCTCAGAGAGTTGGTGGCACAAGTCAAAGGAGCTTGAAATTGCTACAATGGCCCTTCGTGAAGTACAGAGAAACCATTTGACATTTGGAAGACAGTGAACATACGCACTCTGCCAGGAACTTCCACAGGCCATTCAACTCTGTTACTCACTGCCGCATTTACCATTTGATTTTACCATCCCATCACTCCATGCCACTCCACAAGCCTCAACTTCCCAATGTCGGAGGGTGTCTATAGATTGTGATCTAGAAAGACTGGTCCTACAGTCTGCGTAACCGACACTCAGAGAGGATGAACACGGAAAAAACACAAAAAAACAATCAAAGCCTTCACCATGAAATGGCGACGCAAAATCCACATCGAGGTCTGAGAAAAATTATATCTATTGTATAAGTGCTTGCTTACACTCAGACTTCGATGTTACTCAACAATGCCCACGTTGTGTCCAGTCCCTGATCCATGCATCCCAAAACACCAACGTTTCTCTAATCACTACACCATCCCGAACTCACATATACGTTAATCTCCCTAGTCCACCATTGCCACCCTGCTTCATTCTACACACTCATCACCTCGCATAAACCCCAATTCACCCACCACTTCCCGCGTCCGCACCTCCACCAACCATAACCATAACAACACTGCACTGCACTGCACTGCTTCTCCACTTCTGCCCAATGCCCTACGCATCTACACTACACAGCCGCCCATCATCTCGCTTCCCCATCTGTGCGCTCCTCTTCCATGCGCACCCACATCCTACAATCAAAATCAGGACATTACTTCCCATCTAATACTACGCCCCCTACCTCCTACATAGCGGGTGCACTCGTCACCCTTTGAAGCGTCCCTGGCGCTTGCAACACCTCCAGCACATCCACCTTCTGGTTCGCCGCTTCGTTCGCTATCTCCCTCCGCGACACGTTCCACAGCTGCTCCTCTATCCCCAACTTCCGAAGCTCCATCAGCCCGCGCTCCACGTCCACCAGGTCTCGCACCGACGGCTGCATCATCGTCCGACTGATCCACAGCTGTATGCACTCGTCCGCGTAGTCCGCCTCCACGCCGTTCGTCTTCGCACGCCGCCAGAAATACACCAGCCACGCCTGCTTGAACTGCACGTCCTCCACCTCCGCAGGGCTCAGGTCGAAACCATCCAGCCCCCTCAGACCGCTCGGGCTTGCGGAAGTCGACGGACCAGAACTCTGCCGGTGCCGAGACAATGCCAGCATCACGGCGTCCTCTACCTTCAGAGCTGCCAGCTCCCTCAACCCCTTCTCCACTGCCAGCATGCTCTCGATGTTCCCCTCTCCCGTTATGTCGCTCACGTCCCGTACCTTGCCCTTCGTCGCGTTCGCCGCAGTGCTGTTTCGGCTCCGCCCACTCGGCTCCTCCTTCGCACGCTGCCCTGCCGACAGCACCACCTCCAGCGGCAGCGGTGCCAGCGACGACCAGAACTCCGACTTCCCAGCTGCGATCTCCGGATGTATACCGTGCTTCGCAGCCAGTCCCCAGTACCGCGCCAGCCAGCACCGTTTCAGAACCACCTCCTCCATCTCCTCCTGCGTTAAAATCATGCGATGCGTCATCGTCCGCAATGCCTTCACCTCCATCTCCACCTCCCGTGCGGCTTCAGACGCCGCTACTGCTTCCTCTCTCGCCACCTCCGCCTCCACCCGCAACGCCGCGATCTCATCGTCCTTCACATCCTTGCTCTGCTCCTTGGCTGCCTTCAGGGCAGCCTCTCGCTGCTTCAGGAACTGCTCCTTCCTGTTCAGAATGCGTGAGTCAAGCGAGATACCTTCCCCGAGTGCAGTCACCTGCTTCTCCAGCTCTCGCGACCTCAACTCCTTCTCCTGTAGCTTCTCCTCCACTATCCGCAGCTTTTCTGACAGCGACTCGTTCTCCTCCTGCAGCATGTCAATTTCATCACGCAAAGCTGCAGTCTCTCTCCTCGCATTCGGTCCCAACGAATCGTACCCGCTACTAGACGAAGGTGTCGAGTCCGACGAGAACCTCCGTGCGCGCTCTACTAGAGGCTCCGGCGTCGGAGACGTCGACCTCATCACAGCCGACGGCAACACTGGTCTCGGTCGCTGAACAGCGGCTCCCTGCGTTCCACTTATTGCCGTAGGCCTCAGAGAACCCCGAGGATTCGCCGTCGGCCGCAACGTGCTCCCCAGCGTCGCTGGACTGCTGTCATACCGCCCCCTCGGAGCGAGAAGCGGAGATTGATCTCTCGAAGGATCCCTCGCACTCGGCATGTATGGACTGTAACGAGGAATATCAATATCCTCATCATCGTCGTCTATGGAGTCGCGATTCGCCTGCATAACCTGAGCAAGACGCGCTGCCGCGGCTTTGGCAGCATAATTCTGGCTCTTCTTCACGGAGTTCTGCACCGAACCGGACGCAGACCCCGATCGCGGATGGGGGATGCCCACACCCCTCTGTTGCCGCCCATGCACAGGGCTGCCATTTCTCTCCCTCTCCGCCATAACTCACTCCCGATCTCTCTTCCACTTTGGGTATCCAAATCTGTCCTCGCTCCTCACGACAGACGCTTCCGTCCCGCCGAAACTTTCCTCACTTTCAACACACAAATGCTACCACCCAATCGCTACAACCCCTGCATTATGCACACCCATCGCCCTTCCGCACTGTTGAGGTCTACCGATGCGCACCGCTTTTTTCATGCCGCCTCTTCCCATGTCAAGCATGCTTGAACAGCTTCATGCTCAGCCAGTGGAAGTACACAGCCGCCACAAACACTGGTCCAGTCAATGGAACCACCAAACTGTAATACCTGCATACCCCCACACCCATACCCTGTTAGTGTCACGCAACATCCCAACTGCCGCTCCCACTCGCTGTACGCATTCTCTACCTGGAGTTCACAACTCTAAATTCAGCTGCAGCTTTGCAACTCTGGTAGCCTGGAGCTTCCTGCTACCTCACCTACAGCGTCCACGACCTCACCAATGAAGCAATGCACCAGTGCCATCTATTACTGTGCGAGAACGGGACGTCCTCGCTAATTCTACTGACTCTATGGATTGAACTGAAACAGACGAGCACCCGGATTGGGCATAATCTAATCCCCGATCCTTCAATTCTCTCCACCAGAAACACCATTAGACCTCACCAATCGCTCGGACTAACGCCCACAATGCCAACCTACAACCATTCCAGATCCGCACCCACCATCCATGCCACGCACTTGCCATGCGTCGCCAACCACCCGACCTTCACAACAAACAGGTAAGCTTCCCCTCACAACATCCGTGCCTTGCAGCATTGCTTCCACCACTCCAACTAGACCTAATGGCGACCCCACCCCCACACGCATCGTCCCTTGCCACCCAATCACACAACCCTCGATTAGGGCTCCTTCATCCTTCCAAGAATCTCCGCCATCCCAACCCACCAACCCTCGACCTCCGCATCCACTCAACAAACCCCGGAGCTCCACACCGACACTCAGTCGATCGCCTTCCAATACCACCACCCGACTTTCTCACGCACAACAAGAAATCCCCGATCCCTCGACCAACCCAACCACACCCACGACACGGACCATTCAAAATCGGACCACTTAAGGCAAGAACGGGGTGCCATGCCGACGTACCAGTCGCCGCGAACAGCGTCCAGGAAGGGTACTCCGCAGGGCGGGAGCAGCTTTGACAGCAGGGCAGCGTACAAGAGCACACCGAAACCCACCACACCTGCGGCAATGAGAAGCACACCCCAGCAGAAAAGCAGCTGCGGAGGAGCGGACGACTTGCGCGCAAGCGAGGGCAACCGGAACAGCGCAGGCGCAGGGCGACCATCCATAGCCAGTCTCCCAACCAGCGAGCAAACCAGCGACCCCGTCCTCGTCCCCTTTCTTCTCTGCACCCACCTGCCAACTCCTAACTATGGAGCAGCCCGATCGGAAAAAAGTGCCGAGAAAGTGCAGACTTGCTTGTGATGCTACGGTTGTAGTAGAAAAACAGTGTATCTCCTCCTCCACCTCCTCCGAGGCCTTGTGATGGGGCGATGCGGAATCGGGAAGAAATGTATAAATACAAAGTGAGGGGTGAGCCTGCTGCTGCTGCTCCGAGCGTGTGTGCCTGGGATTTTGCTGACCAAATCGCTGGCATGAGGCTGCAGTGCCGCATTTGCTCTGAGGCTGCCTGCACTTGTGGACCCCCTTCGTGACTGTGAACCCGGGCTCCGCGTTTGGTCCTTCCAATCTGGGGTCCATTTGAATTTGTCTCCACTCCATCTGTGATTGCCTTACAGTTTGATGGGTAGTCTGTGCATCTTAATAGTGTGAGCATTTGGACTTGTTACAATGGGAGCGTTGCTTTATTTGTTGCTTTTTTGACATTATCACCCTTGGTATGCACTTGCTTTTGTTCATTCTGTGGAAAAAATGTGATTTATAACGACAAAAACTGCTACAATTGATTTTTGTTTTATGATTTTGTAGTGTTTGTAAGTTAGATAACTAAAGCTTTTAATTTGTGCCAGCACTTGTGAGATTTCTCATCCAAGTTTTTTATTCATGTGGCTTAACATATCCTGTGTGATGAGTTTGCTGTGTATTAGAAACATGCAAAGGATTAGCACATTCGTGTTGTGTTGGTCTTTATACAAAAGTTGAAAAATGAGGTCATGCTTATTCACATTCAAAAATTAGCAAAAACTTTTTTTTTCTGTACTTGTTATAACAATTCAAATTCGTATTGAGAAATCATCAAAATAATCAAAAACCATTATTTGTTGAACTACATTAATATAAAAAAATATAATGTTAATGGTTTTCTTTTTTACCATAAAAAAATATAGTATGTTACACGTTATTACAGTGATGTTATCAACAAGACTTATTGCATAAACAATGTATTTATTATTTTAGAAATTTCTCTTCAAACTAAATTTAATTTTTCATTAGCTTTTTTCACTCAACATAGTTCCAAGCTATATATTTTTTTATTACCAAATAAATCTTAATAGTGTATGTCTTGAAGTGCTAAAATGATTATATGTATTTACACATATTTCACAAAAAATACAATTATATGTACAAGTTCTAAATTTTGTGCATAAAGAATAAAAATTTGAATCCTACTTCATGAGTTCATATTGTGTTTTCTTTGTTTTCACCAAAAGGGATATTTAATTAGCTGCATTCCAAATAATAGTATTAGAGCATTACACTTACAATCAATCTATCCAAAATTATAAAATGTTTATCATTTTATTTCTGTATTTTTTTTATTTTGTTAGTTATTTAAAAAGCGAAATAAACATTTTTGTGATTTGCTATACTAAAGTTTTATGAAATTTCTTGCTTAAGTCGCTAGAATTTTATTTACTAAGATAATACAAATTTCTACATAATTTGTTAAGAATATTTTCTGTAATACAAAAAGATTTTAAGAAATTGTAAAAGAGTTTATGGCCTCTAAACAAATAATAAGACATAAAAATACTTTGATAAGAAAATAGTTCCATAAAAGGAATGCATTTTAAGTCCTATTTGTCCAAATGTTTTAAAGGGTTAATAGATCTGATTATAGATGTGAATTTTCAATAAAAGCTGTGAGTTAAAGATCTGTTCAACAAAAAACAAACAAACAAACAAGAATATTATTTTATTTTATTTTATTTTTTGGAAATAATTTAACCAGTTACACTAATTTTTCCAATCAAGATTATTGTCAAAGAAATCATGTAGTATTTGCTTATACCAGTTAAGGTAATATGTTTTATAATCATGTACTTGAACTGAACACCCACAACAAAATTTCCTTGGTGCATTTTCTTCCTGGGTTTTTCGGGAAAAAATATACACACAACCACAGAAGTACACAAATCATCAAGAAAACGCGAGGACAATGGTATCAAAACTAGAACCAGACAAGAAAGGCTTCACGATGGAGAATGTGAAGCAAAAATGGATGATACTATGAATTGAAAGGAGATCGTCCGTCTAGCCAACCCAACGACATGGGCGTCGTCAGAAGCATGGATTAAAAATGTCTCTAAATAAACAATATATACAATTCTATGATAGAGTGATTCTAGCAGTATGATTGCTGACAAGAAATTAGCTGCAACATGATACGTCACAATGAGCTCCAGCTGCAGAAAAACCCATCTCTTCATTCTGGTCAAGGAGTAGTTCTTTTGCTCCACCACTTCTTGCGTGTCTTCTCTTTCTCAGCCGAATCTACGTTGCACAATCTCTGCAAGACCAACTTGGTCTCTCGCAGCCTGGTTTTGAAGTCTTTCTTCCAGGTATCAAATCTCATTCTCAGCTTCCGGAGTTCTTCTTCTGGGTCCAGGGGCGCTTCAGTAAGGCCTGACTTAACCTCTATGAGAAAATCAGCGTCGTCATTGAAGACCTGTGTTCGGTGATCAAATTCTCTGACTAGGTGATTGACCACAGACCGAGCAGCGTCCACATCACCACGTGGGGTGCTACACTCACGGCCTGGTAGCAAGTACCTGTTATAGAACTGGTCCGGGCTCCTTGTGCCGTTAGTGGTGGCGTCATCCCAATCAAATTCTTCGTCGTCAGGGGGGGGCAGGAGTTGCCGTTTGGTGCGCTGATGCTTACCGGCAGAAAAGCGATCATTGATAGAATCATGATCCTTCGTTGGAGTTTGCAGCATTGAATAGTCATCCGTTGCTAAGCTCCTCTTAGCAGCTGATAAGCTGAGCTGCAGGGACGACATCTGCTTCTGCCACATCTCTTCCATGGACGTCATCTTGGCTTCATACTCCATCCACCGTGCCTCGTAATGCAGGATCTTCTGCCGCATCGAGGCATTTTCTTCCTCCTTCTCTCTTAGTGCTTTCTCTGCCATTACTGCACGCCGCTGCAGCTCCAGAAGGTATGAGGGCCGCACCTTGATGGTGACCTCTTGCAATTCCTAAAAAAAACACAGCAACGACAGTGAATTTCTTCCCTACACAGCGAGGCCTGGTTTGTGTCGATGCGACACTGTTTGGAAAAGTATTTAACTAAACTATATCGATTGGTGCAGGACGACATTGAGTTACAGGTACATAGCTTACCTCTGCTGCCACCACCTTAATGAGTTCTGGTTCTTCATCACGCTCATCATCAGCAAAAGTATGTTGTTCGTGAATCATGCGTTCTTTCTTTAACTTAGTTTCTTCTTTGATCCTAGCTTCTTCCCTAGCTTGGGCCTCGACTCTTAGCTTCGCCTCAGTTGCCAGCCTCTCTTCAGCCTCCCTTCTTTGGGCAAGAAATTGTTTCCTAGCCAACCACATACGAATGACTGCCGTTTGCAGCTTTCCAGTTAGAATGAATCATATATCACAGGAATTCATATCATAAGCAGCTGGGCACCATTAAAGGAAACGACTCCTTAGAGCATTATTTCAAATGGAGTAATTAGCTTTGAAGAGTAATCAGTACCTGCTTGAACCTTGACGATTTTTTCTTTTATTGATTGATATTTACGACAGGCAGACTGCTGTCGTGCATACTTTTGTACAATTACAGCTGCACGATGCCTCTCTAGCAATCTCCCGAATCGCTTTCTTGCTATTGCCCCTCTCACCACTGAAATATCGCAACAGGAATTACGCCAGTAAGCTCAAGACAAATTCACATAGTCAATCAACAGTTAGGATGTAAATAAAAAGCTACTAAGAACTTTGACGCAACCACACATGAAAAAGCGTGCATACTACAATCAATTTCCATTTGTAGAAAGAGGAAAGGCAAGAATAATAATATGTTCAACAAAAAAATCCAGACAGTAATGCTTCTCTATATAATTCATAAAAAAACAATTACATAGCTCTAAATTCCATGACATGCTTGTAGATAACTAAATTTAACAGAAAGTAACATTGATAGGAGAGTATAGTCTCACTGCATTGTAAAATGATTGTGGTCATGCGTCGTTGTTTGTAAATGCACCGGGCCTTGTAACCCTTGTACACTGCTTGAACTCGAGTGACACCCTGAAGGGTCCTCAATCTAACGTCCTCCAAATGTCCTATCTGCGTTAAGAATTTCATAACAGATATTCACGATGTTAATCTCGAAGGTAGATAATGAGGTCAGCCTGGATCGACATGTGTCTTAAGTTTATTTTAAATTTTACGAGAATTTTTCTGTAAAAAATTTTGTTACATAAGAAAAAGAGAGGCCATATTATGAAAGGAAGACAAATCTAACCTGTCCAGCACGAAAGAATAGCTTTGAGATGCCAACTTGATACATATCTGGAGGAATGCCAAATTGATGTAGTATGGAAACACATATATCTAGCACATCCTCCTGGTTGGATAGGCTTCTTGGAAGAAGAAAGCCATACCTGCACATTCACCTAAATATTGTTTGAATATTGCACTCGTGATTTCACAGGAGGATGCAGATCTGAAGCAAAGCCGTCTGTAATGCTCACATCTAACATTAGACATCACTTAGACCGTTTTGCCTTGTATTTATGCAACGGTGAAACGAAGCTAGCAATGACAAAGGGCCTTGGAAGTAAAATTTAACATTTGAAAACTCAACCCTAAAAATTCAGATGAAGTTGTGTTAATATAAGCCCCCAGGCATTGTTTTACCGGCTTGCAAATTCATCATGCGAATGACGGTTTGGATAGCCAGATCGTGAGATGCGAACGACCTCAAGGACTCCACAACACCGAAGCTGCTGTAATACCAGCCCCTGCTCGAATATATCAGGAAGCTGTGATGTATTGGGTTTGATACACCTGATGAAGTGGGGCTCAGTGCTCTCCAGCCTTTGCATCAGCTTGTTCAGTTGACCCTTCAAAACCCAAGTATTTAACGAGATCTCAATCAGTTATCCAAGTTATTAAGTCGACTTCATTACGTGATTGCTAATCCACCGTAGCTTACTGTAGGTGAAGAGAGTTCTCTAAAACTGGCATACATGGACAAAATAAGATTGGTTGTAAGATGCATACTCTTGACTTAATAAATTCAGCTAGGCATTTGAGTGAAGGTAATATATCTTAAATTTCAAGAGAATATCAAGAACATTACACATTCATGGGTTCTCGAACAAAAAGAGAGCCATTAAAATATATAATAAATGTAACATGATTAGATCAATGACGCGTCACTGACCATCATCTTAATGCCGACTAGATGCCACTAGAAGTTTAAGATGTAGCACAATAAAGAATTATCTGCAAAACACAACTGACATAGGACTGCATTGGTAGAAGGAACACACCTTGAACTTTGTAGCCACACTCTGCTTTTGTGATTCTGTACTGCCATTGAAACTCCTGCGGGTGGGACTGATCAGCTTCTGCACACCATCTCCGATAGAGGCAGCAAAGAGCTGTGATAATGCGCAATCACAGGAAGCTAACAACTGCAACAGATCTGCATGAAGCAGGTCCCTGTTTTTCTCGAGAAACCCATTGGTTTCATACACCACCTACAGCCAGGACTAGCAGTTAATCGTCTGGAGAGGTTTCAGGCAGATCGATAACTACAACCTTGTCTCCAAAGTCAAAAAACCCAGCCCAGATGTCAGTGAACCATCACAAATGACCCGTTTTCACTTTCTCAACAGCTTAACTTGCCAAAAAATTCAAAGAAAACTGTATCTTATTCGTGAACCAGAATTATTCTCATGAACCCATAGCACAGGAACTGCAAGATAAATACCTCCCCGGCGTAGTGACAAACGCGGAATGCCTTATCTCGTTCGCATTTGAAACAAACATTCCCTTTCAGATGCTCCTTCCACTTATTTGCAAGTGTTAAATCTGAAGATCGTGGAAACATGCACTCTTCATCCAGTAGTGAAATCAATCCCAATGGTCTCTGCACGGCGCATGTACCCAAATACAATTAACTTTATGACTGTGTAAGTCCTACATGATACAAGTCGCGCACATTTCCAATCTTTCACGATAACATGCCCTGGTTTGATAAACTCAGATGCTCGTGGAGAAGTGCGCCAGTTGAGTTGCAATCAAAAGAACCAAGATTGCCAGTTGACACTATGATAGAAGATTTTTGAAGTCGTTTAATTTCACATACTTGAGTTGTGTGATGCAAAGCATAATTACCTTCTCAATAAGATCAAGACACTCTTGATTATCTTCAAAATCTACTCTGGTCCAATCAATGTTTTCTGAGGTGTACTCCTGTAAATTTGTCACAGCCAAAGTCGTACTCTATCAGTTGCATAATTCTACTCCAAGATCCATTCAGACGCAAGAGATGAAAAAAATCGAATTTCAGGGAAACATTGGAATCGTACAACAACCTAAAAGACCCAGAAAGAAAGACTAGTTTGCAAATAATTAGCTTTTTGTGTACCTCTTGCTCAAGCTTAAACAGATGGCGATTGAAATGTTGTTGCAACCTTTCGTTTGCATAGTTTATGCATAACTGCTCAAAACTGTTCTTCTGCAATCAGGAGGGAAATGCTTAAGCTAGACCATAAGAAGAGCCATCAATCCAGAAATCAAAGCTTTGACTAGATCAGGAAACAATTAATAATAAACTGCTTACAATCTCATTCTAGTGTATGAGAAGATTTCACCTGAAAAGATTCAAAACCATAAATATCTAGTATGCTGATTGACCTTCCTGTTCGCTTCTTGCCAACCTCCAAGGACTTGTTAATACGTTCCACCAACCAGTCAAACAAGTTCGCATAGATAGCTTTAGCAAGGGCGTCTCTGGAATCGGTTGCCTGCAACCAGAAAACAATTAGCCTCTGCGCCAAGTTTTCATTCCTGTATCCGATGGATTTTCAAAAGCAGACTAGAATAACCCTTCACATCTAATTAGCAAAAAAATTCAAAGCTTCTAGTCATTGTAAACCAAGCATGCTGATAGGATTTGACAATTCTATTCAAGGGTTTTAAAACAACAAAGGATACCTGAGTTAGGGTCAATCTCTGTATAATATGATCACCTCCTGCACGGATCCTTCGGGTGGAGAGGGCTGCAATAAGATCGCTGCACTCGCAATGAAGCAATGCTGCGGCCACTTTTACCGCTGCACACAGGAAGTATATACAATCATTTAACGTAAGATCGAAAACATATTACAACTATAAACTATATAGTGTTGAACTTAAGCTCAACAGCATGGTTTGTGCTAGAAAACCAAGTTGACTTACGTTTGCACTCAGTCGCAAAAAATATAGTATTAATTACCTTCATTTTCATCAACAACGACATGATTATCATATTCAACAACGGAGAAAGTGATATTCCCAAGCCACAGCACAGCTGAAAGCATTTCAAAAGATTGCTCTTGGTCTTCCTTGCTGATATCCACGACATTCATGGCACTCTGCAAGACAAGATTCCCACAACGGAATTAAATGCAGAGTCACCAATGAAGACATAATACATGTATCGATACCTGGAAATCATTCAGTAGTTTGTTCCACTCAAACAACGCTTGAAAAAGTTAATGAGCTTTTCAAACGAGTCAGAATAAACAGCACATGCAGCAAGTTTTCAGAAGATAGGCACCAAATACAGCAGGATCTAGGACTCACCCTCAAATTTTGGAATTTCTCTGCATCGTCAACGTTGTCGATAGACAAACAGTTGCTTTGGCTCAAATACCGATACTCTTTCGCAGATTTTAGATGTAACCGTTCTGCTCCAGAATGGAATAGTCGCAAATTAGAAAATATTTATCATGATTACAATTCACAATCCATCATAGACGCAATCAAATACTTCCGGTTCAAAGAAACGGAATCAGTTACAATTAAAAAGGCTCAATGTGTTAAATTATGTTACCTTGTAAAGGTCTATTAGCTCCAGCGCAAAGCTGATAAAAGACATGATAAGACCTTTCGCCTTCAGCCTGCTTGACAACTCGTGACTGCGATCATGACACATTGCAACGTCAGACAACATGATTACATTCATTGGAAAGCTGCACTCAGTATTTATCTTTGTGGCAGAGGATACAGTACTTCTATATATCAATAACCATTCGACTGCAGCTCCACTGAACAAGAGTATAATCTGCTGAAGTATGTAGGTCAAGCACCAGGTTATGAGCAAATCAACAGATTTCTTTACTTGATAAGGTGAAATTAGCTACCGTTATCAACAATGAATAAATAAACTCACAAAAAGCTAGATTACCTTTTCTAGTAAATCTTCTCGAACATAAGTGAAAGAGTTGCAACAAGGCCACAACACACAAACCAAAGTAAGAAGCAAATATACCAAGACAATCGAAAAAGAATGCAGAATGTGTGCTAGAGAAACAGCATAGCAGCAACAAGAATCTGAATTTATGCAAGTGCCTCTTAAACGTCCATTTATTGCTACTTGTAATTGAGGTGCAATGTCTTATAAAAGCTTACAAGTGTGAATATATGCACCACATATTCTCCCTGATCTATCAAAGTGGATGTCAATCAGCTTGCCCTGTGAACATAAACAGCGGTGTCACCAACAGTACAAGAGCACAGTTGAAGACTAAAGTTCTTCCTAACTCATATCGACCTCAAACGAAATAACAAGAACTACGACTTCCAATGTCTCCGTCACTGTTATTATGTAGAAGCTTAGTACAAATGAAACCAATAAAGAAGGTCGGGACACTTACAAAGCGACTGGAATTGTCATTTCGTAACGTTTTAGCGTTGCCGAATGCTTCCAAAATAGGGTTTGTTTGCAAGATCTCATCTTCCAACCCACCACCGCCTCCAAGTGCAGCTAGATACTGCATGGCAATTTTGGCGGTTTCTGTCTTCCCTGCACCGCTCTCACCACTGTAGAAGGTCCAGGATTCAATACAATTGTTCGAGCACAACAGAAGACAAAGAGATTATGTCTGTAAACGCAAGATGCTGGAAGAAAAGGAAGAAGAAGTAATGAAAAAGAAATTATTTAATGAGTTTTAAAACTTAAACCATATCAGTAAATCTGTCAACGACGCACTTTAGAAACAAGATTGCCCACTGGGCTCATCACTGAACTTCTTAGAATGAAAGACTAAGAGCTATTTAAGAGGTCTGCAGTTCACAACAAATAAAAACGGTAACATACCTAATGATAATAGACTGATTGATTCCATCTGCACATGTGCCACCATAAAAACCCAATGAGACAGGACCTCATCTGTAAAATCGAACTCCTTAGCTGAATCGATATTCAATAGAAGTTTCGGACTTTACTGAAAAAGAATAAACTAGATCACATTACTGAAAATAAACCTAGTCGCCCGCCACTAAACAGGTATCGAGATTGGGTACCTCGCATCATGGCATTGAAAGCAGTGTCCGCTGTCATATATACATGAGGATGAGAGCTCTCTGGAGTTCTCTTTTGATAAGCTTGTACACTGTCTGGACCATAGATGGGAACTTTCTTAAAAGGATTGACTGCAATCAAGACAGGACCTGCTCTAGTCTGCGTAGCGACATTCCACAACGATGCTGAGAGAGAGTTTTAAATGTCCTCACTACGATTACGAGGAAAGTCACAAGTAGGATCGCAATGTAACAAGACACTGAGTACCAGAAAATTCTTAATTGAGTCGTACGAAATGAGCTGTAGGCGCCACAGCTTGTAGTAGCACTTGTGCTAGATGTTTTACAAGCAACAACAAAAGCTCGAAGACAAAGAGACAGAATTCACCAGCAGTTGAAGGAAAAGCCAGATTCTGATTATGCTTACATATATTTTGTCCTTCGCATACCGGAAGGCTAAATTATGCAGAACAGAAGGCTCGTTCAGGTAGCTGAGTTTGATCAAATCGAAGACTCCTTCTAATATTTCGGGGTTTGCTGGCTGTAGACTTGACGCATTTACTTTGATCATCTGCACCAATTTACAAGGAAAAATCTTCAACAAAGAAATTATACGAGGAGTAGTCCTTGACACAGGGATAGGTCGAATGGTAGAACTCAGTATAATAGCAAGCAATCAATAGTAATGAGAATCTGAAATTAAAGTAGAAACAAAATAATGCGATGAAAATTTTACCAGTTGATCAGGAGTGCGAACCACGGCCTCCGTATCCTCGATAGTAATTACTGTTCCAGCAATCCAATTGTAATCTGAAGATAAAAACCACACCCGTAGATTCTGCAATTGCGACACCTCCTTATAAGCATCGCCACACGCATTCCAAAACAAGGGCAACGTTTATACTAAGAGACAAAAATCTCCTCGAACTGGAAAGCACTGCCTACAACAACGTGAAACTTACAAAAGTTCTAGGGCCAGGACAGGTTCCCCTAATGGTCATTCAGGCAACAAAGTCCTATAATTGCTCGAACTCAGCTGATCACAGCTGTGGAAAAGCTAGGGAACGATTTTTGGTGGTACTGAAAAGTGCGCACATTACTTGCTATGTCATATTCCTGAAAAAATAACCCTTCCCTGTAGCGCAAGAGAAATGAAACCCTAACAAGAAAGATTGATTAGGATTTCAGAGGATCGGCCAAGTATACCTTCTTCAAGCGCAATGTACCATCATCCCTCCATTTCTTGCCAGATGATGGAGTAGTGGCAGGATGAAGGGCAAAATTTTCCGCGCCAGGAGTTTGAGGTGCAGGAGGTTCTTGTGCAGTTAGAAAACTGAAAGTTGATTGTTCGCGAGAAAATCCCCGGTTATCGCCGGAGACATTTATTCTGTCATCAAAGATACTGCCCATTTGTGCATTGCTTTCCTTTGCCGGCGTGAAAAGAGTAGGCATGATGGTAGGGGACGATACGAACTGGGGATTGGGCAAGCTTCCATAGTTCGCAACTATCTCTCTTTCCGCAAGAGGGGCATGACTATTTTCAGATGCAAGGTCGAATGGTTTTGACAGGCATCTTGAAGCCAAGCCTGCAGGATCGACTGCTGTAATCAGATTTGAAATGGGGGACCCGAGGGCGATATTTTCCTTCAACAGCATCCCGGAACCTTTACTCGGGATGGCGAGATTGTCTATACACGCGCCCGGAGCTTTCTTAGCTCGCATTGATGATGATAAGCGCGCTCTGGATGTGGGCATCGAAGGTGCAGACAGAACCACATCGTTCTCCGTCTCATCACTCAACATGTCATCCTCCTCAATGTATTCAGCCGTCGTAAAATCTTGCACTCCCCGCACGGGGGTCCTAGAATCGTTTCCAACCGAGGAAAACATTGTGACCTTCGAAGAATACCGCAACTGTTCAATGCCCTGTACGTTTCCAACTCTCTCAAGGGAATCCCGCCATCTTCCCCAAACACAAAAGACTTCCTATCTAACCTCGCCGATGTCGAATTAGAATGCCGCTGAATTTAAGAAAGACCATCAAAAAGATTCTTCCTCACAAATGGACAAATGCTTTTTCAGCTGACAATGCTCGTTCTCACACAACAGCACCGCGAGATGTGACAACCAACCCTGACACAACAGACTCCCGGATCCATCCCCCGAAGAAACTACACTCAGGGGAGGGAGGGGAGAAAAAAAAAAAAAACCGCAACTATCACCGCTACGCATTCACATTATCATCACTTTCCAAGCGAAAGATCCAAATGCTGCTGCAACCACCATTCCCTCCCTCCCTCCAAGCTCACCGTGCCCTTCTAACACTCCACACTCTCCTTCACTCCAACCACCACCCCACACACTGTCCGAATGAATTCCGCCACAAGCCAACATTCCCCTTCCGGGAGCTCGCACCCCACTCAATCCCAACAACCCCCACTGGATGAAAACTCACTCAGAGTCTACTCCACCACCCACCGCAAGCCCAGGGGCGGAGAAATCCAAGCGCGGAAGGGCCAAACAGGCAGGAGGCAGGAGGTGTAGTAGTAGTAGTGGGCTTGGCCATAAGGGACACGATGAGAGAGAGGCGATGTAGCCTGCTGCTGGCAACGGCCAGGCCGAGTCTGATTTGTATTGCCAGCTCTCCCCTTCCTTCCCTTCCCTCCTCCCTTTCCTCTTTCCTTCTTCTCCGTCTCCTTCTTCTTCTTCTCCTTCCTCTTCGTCTCCTGGTGGCCAGTTGCTGCTGCTGCTGATGCAGTGCTGTGCTGGTTGCGGCGGCGTCCTCGTAACTCGTCCCACTCGTCCCTCTCTCGGTCTAACTATGTACTCGCCATGTATTCATCGAGAGAGTCTGGGTCTGGCCTTGGGGGGGGGATGAATGAATGGATGGATGAACGATTGAAATAATCTAGTGTGAAGGAATTGTCGATGGATGAGGATGAGTATTTGCGTGGATGTGGAATTCTTCGTTCGTTCGTCCAAGTCGGTGCGATTTCTGTCAGAAGGGAATTGCTCGGAGGGGGGGGGGATAGTGAATAGTGAGTAGTGAGTGAATAGTGAGTTCGGTGGGTGGTGGTCTCATGAGGAGGGAAATTTGTAATTGGGTCACGAGGGAAATCAGTTCCGGGAAAATTTTCTCTAAACTGCTCTTCTTTCTGGTGGTCCTGGTCTTTTTCTTGTGGAATAGGAATCCACTTATGCGTTCCTTTTTACATTTTCTTCTTCTTTTCTTTTTTGGAATTTCCTTGGATTGAGGATTCAATTTGAACATGGACAACACTTACAAGTAATAATCGACTCTTTGCCCCTAATGAGCAACATGCTGTCTTTTTGGTTTATTCTCTCTCTATTTCATCAAATATTGTTTTCAAACCCTGTTTTTTTTTGTTAATCATAATTATTTTTAAAAAAAATGCACATATAGTTCTAATCTAAAACCTTCATTCTATTCTATTGATGATTTTTAATATATATATATATATATATATATATATATAATAAAATAAAATGTCATGGCTAAAAATGAAGGGGTCTTTATACTCAGAAGATTGAAAGGTCATGCTCCAAAAGATATTTTGAATGTCTTCTTTTTGGTGAAAAAAAGTTGTCCTTGGGAAGCCTTAGCCATTGACACAATATAAAGTGAGAAGAGGCCATGACATGACTTAACATTTGCTTATTTTTTTATTATTTATTATTATGATTCTAAAGATGGCACTTCATATTTTGATGTTGATGATTATGAAATATATATATATATATATATATATATATATTTATACACACAGAGAGAGAGTTGTTAATGTTACTTTTAGATCAAACCATTTTTAAGCCAAATGTTATGTTTTTTTTAAAAACGACTTATTACATATTTTTTCATAAAATATTTATTTGCTCCAATCTCAACCACCACCCTTTCTTATGGCAAAGGAAGGAAAAAATGCTCGAAAGAAAGATGCATATTATTAGCTAGTTGTCTACATGGATATCACACTAAATGTAGCAATATTAATTGGAGATATAGCATTTACACTTCTCTCTCTCTCTCCCAACTTCTCTCTCTCTCCCAATGTGTGTGTATATATATATTTGGTATAAATGGTTTTTAAAATTTTTAATAAGTACTTTTAACAATTTCTAACATAACTTCTTAAACATTGATAAAATCTACCTCTTGAAGTGGGCCTGATTCAAATTTTAGAAAGAAATACTACCAATATAATATAGAAAAAGAATGAGTTTATCTCATCTTTTTCTTTTATGATGTTTTGTCTAATTTTTTTAAGTGTAAAACCAACCAATAGATACTTCTTAATTTTAATTAACTATAAGCTTTGAAAGTTGTGGTTTCTTAGTATTTCTCTTGAACATTAAGACTTTTCTAAATCCAAAATTGTCTACTTCTTATTAAAAGATAAATGGCACTAATTATTACTTGCAATGTGCACATCTACCAATGGTTTCTTCTAAAAAAAACAATAGCACCTATAGAAACATTATCTCAAGAAAATAACTTCTTTGTTTTTAAGAAAACTTTCTCCTTTGATTAACTTACATATGTGTTGCTTACTATATTTGAAACTTTATTGTAACATTTGTTTGAGTTCATTTTCTTCATGGGCATCCATATCATTTACTTGTAAACATGTATTTGACTATAAAAATAAAATAAAATAAGGTATAAAGTATTTTTTCTGTTTAAAATCTTGTTCATATATTTTTGAAAATTTGAATTTCTATTATTTTTGAATTTCAATCATTAGTTTTATTAACCTAGACCAAAAGTTCCATCTAAAGATCATATAAATTGACTTGCATCATCAATTAAAGAATTTTAATTAAAAAACAAAAATCAAAAATCAAAAACTTTAATGAACCAGGCTTTAGCATCAAACAAAAGGTTAATGTCCTAATTAGCCCTTGAATCAATTTTATAACAGTACAGGAGTTTTATTTTACCTATGTGAATAGTAGAAGTTATGAACAAGTGTTGAACACTATAGTGCTTTTGACCGTGTGAAATAACTGTGAAAACAAGATATCAAAAGAAACATGCATAATCACTTCAAATGATACATAAAGATGCAGTTACTTTTCAATGACAAATGCTAATGACTTGTTAATCAGAACAAGGTATGGCAGAACAGAAGTCCTTGCAATGTAATCAAAGGATTGTGCAGCATTTCATTCCACAAGCCAACACTAACATACCACACTATTTTTTTAAAAAATATATATTTTTATTCACATTAGCAAAAATTGATTATGCATCAAAAAAAGTATCATGTCTCAATTAGTTATCCAAAGGGCATATTAAAAAAATAAAATAGATAGGGTAGGGGATTCTGCCAGGTTCTCATCCATCCATATGGACAGAGTTATCATAGTCTCTGTGGATGAGAAGTTGTGCTAGAGGGAAATAATGCGGTCATGAGAATAGGGGAAGTTTGGGGAGGGGGATGTCTGTGAGCACTCTCCAATGTGGTGCCGTGATCTCACAGTCACCGTGGCTCCCAAATTATTCATTCACCATTAAAATATTTTGGGTTCAACTTTGTTGTTTAGCAAGTTTTCGTATCCCCAATTCGTATAAATACCTTGAAATACACTTAAACAGAATAATGAAAGCAAACAAGTAAATAAATAAAGTATAGAATTGTGTTGTGACTGTAAAAAGTGCACAATACTTTTGATGGTGGCTGTATTTTCAGGTTGGGGATTCCATTATTAGAAGCTTTAGAAACACGTTGCACAGGTACAGAACACCTTTGAAGGCTCAACGTTTTTATTGGTAAATATTATACCTTTGGGCGCCATTACGCAAGCAGTTTGAACTCCAAAATTTCTCCCCCTCCACACAAAGTATTCTATCAATTTGACTAGGCAAATATTTGGAGTTTATAAACATGAAAAAAAAAATAGCAAATAATAATAATAAAAAAATCAAATCAATGCTGGCACGTTCCTCCCGTTTGCATGATGGGGTGCAGTTGAAAGAAAATCATCAAAGATGTTGACCACAGTCCTTTTGCGTTACATCATCGTCTCTATCTTTGTTGATTCTTGCCGAGGGTCCTCTGCTTTCAGAGCTCACGTTGTTGCAAAGCTTCCACACATTTGCAGGTGGGGGCGTTAGTGAGCGTGGGTATGATGAGCACTGTTGCAATGTCGCGGCCGCACATGGTAGCAGCTCCTTCATCCCCACTCCTCATCTCTTTCTTCCTCTCTCTCTCTCGTTTGGCCACAATTGCTAAGATCCTCCGCACCGGCGCTGCCAAGACCACAGCCAGAGTCGTGGCCGTCACCATGGCAGGGCTTCTGCAGCAGAAGGTGCAGCAGAGTGATGAGTGAGAGAAAGGGGCCTGACTGCCGTCTGGTGATGGCCTGGCAGCACTTGGGGACTTTCGCCCACTCACTCACTCCTTAATCCTTTGCTTCGTTTCTGTCTGCTTTGCAAGGACACTGCCACACAGACGCGCTCCAAAAGCATGGAACCCAATCGAATGCAGTGTACTTGGGACTGATAACTTCCAGTGGGGGAAGTTATCAGTCATGTGTGGGATCTCCAACAAAGACAGACATCTGTGCCTGCTTCATCTTTGGCTCAGTGACAGTCTCTCATTCAGAATCCAACCAACGAACATTCACTCACTCACACACATACATGCTCTTGAGCATATGGGGTCTACAGCTAGTTTGTTTTGCAGAGTGGTGCGTTGCAGACTCTCACGCAGGCAAGCCTCTCACCTTTCACTGGTTGTTTCTTCTGCAAGTAGCCTGCATAGATGGTGTCATAGTTCTTCATTGGAAATGCTAGCATTCATCGAAAAGACAAAAAAGTGTATGATTGTAGCTAACTCCACTACTCATGGATACAATTCTGGTTGCCTCCACTCACTGCAAGCGTTACATCGCCCTCTCGTTTGATTCATCAACTCTGCTCAATTGTATTGCCTGTGGCTCTTTGTGCTGTTTGTGGCAGGTCGATGTTTTATATTACGTACCGTTCACTGTTGCTCTTATTCGTGATAGTATCGAATCATTGTGTAAAATGAAATGAAAAATTTTCTTACCTTTTTGGTGTTTGTGCAGAGAAACTTGAAAGGCCAGAATTTCTCCTTGTTTCAAAAATCATAAATCAATAAATGATTTATTTATTTTTTGTGGAAATTTGAGAATCTTGAAAGCACCAAAGGAGTTCTAAATGCTACAAATTATTCTTTTTAAATGATAAGTATGACTCAATAGGGAGATCAAGGAATTAATAGTTAAGCAATAAATTTAGAAGGTTTTTGTAATTAGAAATTCAAGTCAAAATATTACAGCACAAAATCTTTTCCAAGGTTTTTGGCTTCGTGAAAAAATAAATTCTCCTTCAGAAGCCTTGGTAAATGGATGCAGTATAAAGTAAAAAAAAAAAAAAAAAAAAAAAAAAAACTCAATGAAATAGACCAGATCATTTGTTTATTTCTTACAAGTCTCTCTCTCTCTCTCTCTCTCTCTCTCTCTCTGTATATATCTTGATTCTATAAATTATGAAAAAATGATTAATTTTTAATTATTAAATATTTTAGCAATTTATAATATGGCTTTTCAATTTTTTTTCTAAAGATCACCTTTTGCAATGAGATCAATGTAGGCTTTTAAAAACAACACTATTCATGCCATATGGAAAAAAATACATTCTGTTTCACATTTTTCTCTTGGTGCCTTTAGGCTACTTTTGTATTAAATGTGAAGCCAATTAAGTGAGATTTTTAAATTTTATCCAATCAATCTTTTTATAAAAGTTGTGGCCTTTGATGTTATTTCTTAAATATGAATACATCCTTAGACCAATCTTAAAATAAAAAGATATTAAATGTACATGTAATTTAACTTACAATGTTACAAAAGAAAAAGACCTTACAAAATAGTGATACTAATTAAAATATACCTAAAAAATAATAAATTATAATAAAATAAAAGAATTGCTATGTAAACATCTCCTTTTCATTGAATAAAATAATGATAATAAATTACAAGAAAAGACTTATATTATTATATCAGGCAAAATATTTTTGTAAAACTTTGTTTATTATTTCTTTTGTGTCAATTAGATATGATGAAAATCAATAATCAAGCAACTCACACACGAAATAATTGCTTACAACTTTGTAGGTTTTATTTGTACATACTCCATAGTAATTAAGCAATAATACTCATTATTTTGGTCAAGAAAACATAACAAAAACATTTATTATTTTGAAATAATCTGATTAATGACTGTTATAAATGATAAAAATGTGTTGTGTTATTTCATTAGCACAAATAATGTACTTTACTATTTTTAGTATTTAATACAATTCAAACATATGATACAAGTAAATAAGATTCTATATATATATATATATATAGATATTTTTTCTTCTAAAAAATCATAAAGATTTTTTAATTTTATTTATATATATATATATATATATATATATATATATGATAAAGAATGTGGATAATATAGGAAAAATAATCATAAAGTTGAGGTGTAATAGCATAAATTATGAAAAATACGAAAGTGTGATAATGAAAAATATCACATATGATTCCACTTCATGCACACATTAACACATTCTCAATCACATATTAAAATTTAACAATTGTACATATGCTGATTTTGTATTTGAATTTTTTGACCATGAATCAAATATTCTGTTTACTTCAATGGTTCATAACATATATATATATATATATATATTTATTTATAAACATATACATATCTATATACACACCTGCAGAAACAATCTTTAACACATCCATGCATCCCCTTGTTCATCCACACTTCCTTGTTCCTATATTCCCATTTTCCTTGGTTTCCATGTTCCTTGAGTTCCTTGCAATCTATTCTTCACGATGCCAATTAAATGGCTTCTTTGTTTCTTTCTGTTACACCCAGTTGTCTTATATTATAGTAATATATGTATTATTTTATCTTATTACAATTGCAAATAACTTTGTTTCAAGAACAAAAAAAAAATTAGATTATTTCGACACAAAATAAAACAATCTGCTTGAAGCAAGTATGACTTCAATGTAAATATGGCTGATACTGTACACACATTCTTTTTCTTTTGCATTCATAACTCTCATAAAATATAATTATTTAATGATGTTTAATTGTTCTTACACTGTTCTTAAATTAAATGAGTTTCAACACAACAGACATGGTTGAAATTGGTATTCATTTGCAGTATTTTCATTGTAGTACGTATTTGAAGATTTGTTACTGTACTTTCAACAATTTTGCAGTATTATGAGACATGTCTGAATCTTTATTATTATTTTTTAAAAAATATTATAATAAAATAAAAAATCATGTCAGATTAAGGTTCAGACATGTCTCTACTTGACAGGATTTTATTATTATTTATTTATTTTTAATTTGCAAGTTTTCTACTTTAGTAATAAGTAATAAAACCAGTTATTGGAATTAGTATAATAATGTTTTTATTATTAAGTAGTTTTTATTGAACAGAATCATGATATAATAAAATCAATACAATATTTTATTACTTAATTTATTAATACCTGAATTACATGCTTAAATTTAGTGAATGGAAATAAGACAAAAATACATGTACTTATAATATAAGTAATTTTAATAATTTTTCCTATAGAAAATCTATAACAAGGCTCACATTAAGTAGTAATTAAAAAATGATATTAAATTCTATTTTATCTTTATATTATGGAGTATTTTTATAAAAATTAATTAATTTTTTAAATTTTAGATTTGAAATTTAGATTAATTAATCTTTAATGAAGAATTTAAAAATTAATAATTGATCGGTTGAAATTAAAATGATTAAAATGATATATTAAAAATTATTGTTAAACTTATAAGTAATAATAATTTCATAAATGTTTTAATATTCATTTGTTAAATAATCATATATAAAAAATTTATAATTATATATATATATATATATAGAGAGAGAGAGAGAGAGAGACCTTATTATGCTATAGAAAATTAAGAAAACAATTAAAGACTGTAAAAGTGTTGTATTAAATCAAACAAAACATCTATAGAAAAAAATCTATAGAGTAATTGTGGGGGACAAGTCCAAATGCAAAAGAATGTAATTATTAGAGGTTATAGAAGAAAATCCTTATATTCAATTTATAAATGGATATTGTCCATTAAATTATCATCTATTAGGTTGAACAAAGTATTATTTAATTGAATATTTATACAATTGTTATAGAAAATAAGTATTGTAGAGGCTAATTTGTATTATTAAGGAGGCTGCTCATACCTTACCATCTTTATATTTCTAACATAATGGAGATGGTGAAATTTTTCGAACCTCTCCAAACAATACATTTGAATAAACACAAATACAAAATATTCAGCTTCATAGATCATTCCCAATATGAGAGTTTAAACATGGCACTTTCACAAAACCAATTTATTGGGATTCAGCACTTGATATTTCCAACATCACTTGAAATATCAAATCCAAAATATAATTGTTCAAACCTTATTATTCCTTGATTCAAACTTAGTATGGAGTCAAAGAGGGATGAGAGCTGAGGTAAGCAATGTTTTTGATATTTGACCTGCCCCTCTTTTGATATTTTGATTTCAAAATCACCCACTTTGCAGGGTGGATGATTTGGTGAAGTATCAAGTGATATATTGGAATATCATAGGATACTATGAACTTGCATCAGGAGTGAAATATCTCCCAAAAAGGCCATGTTTGAAAACCCAAATACAGTAAAAATGACATAAAATAACTACATTTTGTGATCAAATGCATGAGGTGCAGTAAGAGTCACTCTAAGCCTGCCATAATCACGGTGAGCAACCAGAACTGTGAGTGGAATCAAAGAATTTTCTTCAAAGTTGATCTTCCTCGTCCTCTTTGAAGTGAATTGGATCTTTCACAGAATACTAAAGTGCAATATTAAACAATTGGGTTGCCTTCATCAGATGAATACTGTTTTTTGCATGACAATACCAAGCCCAACAGCTCACAAAAGTGTCAGGGGTGGCTACACGCCGACAGTGGCCCAGCCACAAGTTTACTAAGTTTACGCTTCAGTTTGCTGAAAGCCGACTTGTATGGTCGCTGTTGGGGTGAACGGCCCTGCATCACGCATGCACCACGTCTAAATCGGGTTAAAACCCGCTCCTTTTCTCGGCATGCACAGGAAATTCAGCAACTTGGAATGTTCGGCGCATGAAAGCGTCCATCCACCTTCGAATCAGGCCGCGCGGTGCATACGAATCCTGTTGAGTTAGTCTTCATTGGAGCATTTTCAAACGGAAGAAGAATTGGTCCTCCACTCCTTCCCACCTCCGCACAGATTTTTTCTCGTCGCTGGTTTCTAACTCCGTCGCTTTTCTTACCATTCGAAGTCACCAAATACAACGCTCCAATGCTGTGTGTGCTCATCTCACAACATTCTCCGGTGTTTGCTATTTCGATCTAGGATCGGGTTTGAAGGAGGCACCTGTTGTGGATTGGGTGACGATTCTTATTTTGTCGGACCTGATGTTGCTGTTGCGGTGCAGTCTGCTTTGATTCCGTAGACCTTGTCTTTGTCAATCGAGTTTTTTTTGGGTTGGAGCTTTGGATGACTTGTGGTTATGTGTGATGTGTGATCTAGAATATCTGTTACATCTTTGAGTTGGTGTCACGTTGGGTTCTTACCCCATTGTTCACATGTTTATGTTAATATGGCAACATCGTTGGTCACCCTCTCTTGGAATTTTTTGGATCCAAGGCGCTTCAGGAGCACTTTCTGACTGTTGAATTGGAAGAGCTAGTGGCAACATTAACGAGGTTATTTTATTCGAGGCTTTTCCGATGACAACCATAAACATTTTTTAACATGACCGTGCTGCCGATTGTCAGGTGGCAGATTTCAAATTCATGAACTGGCCCTGCTACGGCAACGGATTCTGGAACTACGATAGCATAATTGTATTGAACTGTTACTAGTCTCTGCGTCCTCTCTAACTGTTCTTCTTGTGCTGAAATACATCTGAAGTAGCATGCAGCAACCTCGTATTTCACTTGTTCGATTTTCAGAAGCTGACAGAACTAAGGGTGAATTTGTAGAAACTTGTGTGTGAATTCATGTATGATGCCAGACTGCAATTACGTCAGGTTGAAGAGAATCAACATGGATAGAAACGGGCATATAAACTCAAGATTCAGCTTAACAAGCATCTAGGTTACGAAAAAATCGAGACTCTAGAGATAAACTCTTGTGCATGCATTTATGATGCGCACATGAAATATTATTACAATATACATTAGTAGGCATGTATCAGATTATTGAGTTAAAATTTACTGCTCCAGTCGAACGAACCAGACTTTCTGAAAAATTAAATAATGCTTTCCATGTGGCAGTGGTGCAGTCAAAGAGCACTAGCTACGCAGGGACCCACGGCATAATGACAAAAAAAAACCAATGACACGTTTGGAGCCATAATTGTTGAGCGAAAGTTCACTGCATACTTTCATGCATTACACTCAGAACTCGCTCGGGCCCCCGCGGAGTACCTCATCAAAACAACCGACTGTTTAGCGTCGGATTTACAAATATCATAACTTGGCAATATATGGCAACCATGTATCTGATAATGCACTTAAGGCTGTTTCTAGTAAGTACTGTTCGTGATTCAGCTGACCACTCTGGGTGTATCCTTTCATTACGGCAACTGCATTCCACAAGCCACAGCAAAGTAAGCATACCATTGAGCTTTGAGAAGTCAAATTATACAATGATTCAGCATACGCTTGTTTCGTTTCTGAAACTCTTTGTTCGCCTTCTCTAATTGTTCTCAATGCTTGCGTACGCACTTGGAGTAGAGGTAAGGAATAGTGAAAGTTGTGATAATAGGCGAAGGTTCTGCTTACTGTTCCTTGCTATGAATGTACAAATGTCTTCGCATCCCTGAGCCTCGACCACACACCCGTAATTTTCACAGGTAGCTGAAGGAGTTAGACGCGCTGCAATCGTGAACGAAGGATGAAATCAACAACCAAGAGTGCGAGTCATGAAATCTTGGGCCATTGAAAAATAATTCCTCGAAATGTATTGTCAGTAAACGGTGGATGGTTGTTGACATTCTATGGATTTGCTCTCACAAAATATGAAAATAGGATACTAAGATTTACTGGGTTACTAACCGAAGTCGAGAACCATGCCGACATAGCTCTCTCTCTGCAGAAGACAACCTCTCATTGCAATATCATCCACAAACATCGTAACCAACTTTTGAAGTGCTCATATCTGGCCAAATATCCAATTGCATGCTCATAAGCTCAATCAAATCTCTGAAGTTGTATTCTTGAGCTAGGATCCGGCAGTCCACCAGATTATGAAACTCTTCACAACTTCAACAATATGAATGAATTCACTACCTCAGTATTCACGTCAGTTCTCACTGTACAATGTATCAAACAGCATGTTGGAGCGTACGAAGTAGAAAAATTTCTTGCAGAAGAAGTCATTTCAGGAATTGATGTGGTTAAGGCTACGAACATGGGCTTGTCCGAACCATGTGCCATGTCGAAATGTCTCTGGAATTGACGCTCTGTGAAAGCTTTTCACAACAGCACATGTGAACCCCAAAAGTGATGCCCTGAAGGAAAAACTCCAATCACAAAAACAAAGCCATAAAACCAGGAAAACACATTAGTTCTCAGGGCGTGATTAGGCAAGTACGAGAGCCACTAATCCTACGAATACTGCCAAACTGATTCGACCAAAGCAGCAAAAGAATATTCACAATCCACGACGAATTGAATTGTGCAAACCATGGAAAGTGACTTACTGTTTCGTGGAGGCAACTTGAGTATTTAATACATTGCAAATTTAAAGATGTATTTCCTTTCTTTTTAAACAACTGGGGTTTACCCAAATCCGTACGTGTGTTTGTTTCATAAATATTTCAACAAACAATTAATTAAAGGAACCATTAGGTGGACATTCCTCTTTTTACTAAGTGGACACCTTTGTGCTACATACCTCCACATCCACAGACTAATATCATTCCTACTTGACTATTTTTTAATGATGAGTTTTTCAATGATTATATTATTACTATTCGAAAAGAGTTATGAAAAAATAAAATATCTAAATTGATGTGTTGGTTTGTGCTTGAATGATTGATATCACATATTAAAATCCAAATGGATGTTCTATGTCAAAAAAAACAAACTAAAAAATTATGCAGTTAACTTGCATAAATGATTGAAAGTATAATAATATTTGTTCTTTTAAAAAAATCCTAATAAATTAATGGAACCTCATATTGAGATGTCTATACAATAAAAGAGGAGCGTCCCCCTAACAATTCCCTTAAATTGATTGTTTGAATTCTATTTTTTATGATTGCAATTATTTGATTACTTATTTCTCTTTTTCATGTACGAAAAAAAACAATACTAGCATGACTTTTACAGTAAATAAGATAAAAAAAACAATCATTGATACATCCCATCTTTTTGCATGTGATAATATAATAAGAACAATGTAGTAATTTGTTGTTGATACTATCAGTTGCCGGTAGTTTTAGTTTTAGCTTCCACGTACAAAGATAGTGACAATTCTGATTTAAGATCACAAAATTAACTTGTTGGGGCTGGTACAATCCCGACAAAACGCAAGAGATTACTTGGTACGACAATTCACTTGGACCCCACATGCCAAAACCCTACAATTCATCACTTGAATTGTCAAAAATGATAAGTCAATAAACATTTACGCATTAAAATTTGACCAGCTACAGACGATACTCACAAAGAACAAATGCACAACCTAAACTACACAACGTGCTTGGCCTTGGAAGTTCTAAACACTAGAAGAGCCGTCGGGATTGTACTCATCGACACAACTTCCCCGAACTGAGCTGAATGCTACTTTCCCATCAAGTAAACAGGGAGAAGAATGTGACTGGGATTCGTTGACTATCAGACACGTGTGAAATTAAAGGGTGTAGAAAATGAACTATGATTTTGACGCTAGAAGTACTTTTACGCAACCTCTGATAGCTACCGTAGGCACACTGCAAGAAATCCATCAATTCGGCATTGTACTCTTCAACCTTGGAACGAACATCAAATTCAACGCCACCAACAAGGGGCACCAAACCATCAAAGGCCCAAGTTTAGCTACGGTCAGCAATTCAGGCCAATCAATAAATAGTCGTTAATGACAGGAGAAAAGAACAAAAAGGTTCCAGAAAAAGGTCTACAGTACAACTGAACGAGCAAGGATTCAAGATCCATATACTTCTGATAGAAGTTCCCAAAACAGAAGCCGGAGATGTTATGAAAATTTGCGGGGTCAACGTTTTGATTTCGGCAGTCCAGGCCCTTAGTACTTCTAGCGTTGACCGTCCCAAATCAACAAGATATTTCACGGAGGCGGCTATCTACAAGACTGTCGGATATAAAGGTGACGTGTCGAAGGAACGTGAGGTACAGAACCTAATTAGCCAGCATCTGCTCGATCGGAAATGTCAGCCCTCATTTTCACCAGCCAACTGAGCAGAAGAAATTGTAAATGAAAAATTTAGGATAGTACGGAACTAGTTCAAACGAAAACCCTGAAGAGGACCTGCAACATAAATACCCTGAAATTGTTGTAACCGAGTCCCTCGACGTCGATAACAATGACAAGGTAAACCATTTTGGACTAGGCTGAACATCTTAAATTACAGACTTTCTGCATTGATTCAAGCATATAAATCGAGCTCTACCTAACCAACTTGTGCATATCTTGGTGCTCTCTCTACCTTCATCACATCCACCAGCCTGGTCACAAAACTGGCAGTACCATTTGCCAAATATACTTAATACGAAAAATTACTGAATGGTTTCGAGGAAGAGGGCGTTAATATAGACACATCGACAGAAACCTAAAAATTGTGATGGAATCGAATAACGACACAAGTAATGTTGTCAGCGCTTCCTTTCTTGTAGGCTTCGTCTGTCAACCTCTTGGCAGCCTCTTGAGCATCCTGAACATTCTGCACCATTGTCACAGCATCCTGTAGAAAAGCCCCACAAAAGTACGTAAGTGTACATGAAGACATACAATTTGATGTTAAGGTGGTGGTTATTCACACCAGAGGCAGTTGAATTGACAACTAACACAAACACAAATAATATCCACATAATGGGCAACATTCCTCCATGCAACTGCAAAACAGCTGTCAGATGAACAGAGTACAATATCTTGAAACCAACCTGGTTTGACACAACGTCCCATAGACCATCACTGGCGAGCACCAAAAACTCGACATCGCTGGTGATCAACTGATCCTGAGCACACCAGTAAACAATAAAATCAATGTAAAAATCCAGAATCAGAGATAACACATTTCCACTACTTCACCCTAACTGGGTCAATCAATTGCTGTATGAAGACGCCAGTCAACGAAAGTTAGCCATACCTGAATTTCTGGTTCCGCAACAACATACTTTTTGAGCAATCGGTCACCAAACGCCCGAGAGACTGCAAGAACGCCACCTACACGCCAAGTGCCTGGACAAACGAATACCGTGCTTAAGCCAATATTTCTTCAATTGGAGCAGTGGACCACACAGCCCAAAAATGAGAACAGCATACTACAAGAGGAAGGAGCAATAAATCACCCCTCGACACAATCAGAGTGACGACCTCAATTGCATATACTTATCCCTCTATCTCTACACGCGCGCACATACACACACACACACATATATATATATATATATATATATATATATATATATATATATGTGTGTGTGTGTGTGTGTGTGTGTGTGGAAGTTGAATGTATATAAGCTACGCATTGTTATATAAAACTGAGCTGCACTCGGATAGAACTGAACATACTCACCAGACCACATGACCACTCCTCCAGCTTTTTCAATGCGTTGTCGTTCATCCGATCGATTTGGTTTGTGGTCAGTGGAAAGGGCAATCGCTGAAAGCACACGACAAAAGTATAGCATTAATGGGCTACGGCGTATCCACAGAATATCGTACCCCATTTTATACAAAACCAAAGCTACAAAAATTGGGATCAAGTGCGATTCATTTTAAACTAACGACATGCTTCATACCAAAAAGTAGCTGACCATGCACACACACGAAAGGCGCTAATATGACCCTAAAATTCTAAACAAGTAATCTTGAAATAGATTGGTGGAGTTGACTGATAGCTAAAGCCACTGAGAAGTTACGCTGTCACCTTTTCCTGCGATACAAATGACAGCCCTTGAGTCACCTACATTGGCAACAAGTAGACGATCTCCAACCAGAACAGCCGTGGAGGCAGTTGATCCTGCATCCCGGTGCTGGTTGTTCTCAGACTTAAGATACTCATTATCTGTTTGCTTGTAGGTCTCAGCTGTCAGATCAACACAAGATATTAACGACTCAGGCGATATTATTTACGGAGACTTCCAAAATACAGGGTGAACAATCATAGCTTAACTAAATGGACCAATTCCTTTAGTAGCGCCTTCCGCAAGAATACAGGAACAATTCGGTGGTGAGACACTGACAAATACACCAGCAGTCATTCTCAAGGGTGAACCATTACATACCAATTGCGACCTTCGTGTCAGTGACAAATTGAGGATGTTCTAACAAGTTCTTGAAGAGATTTTGCTTAACATAAACAGCTGCTCGGGAACCACCATGTCCTGCAAATCATCATTAACAAAACCAAATGACTCCGTCAATTAAAAATATAATACTTGCATGAGGGAGACTATCAAAAAATAACAGCTGAATTATAGAATTTCAAACTTTGCATCACAAATATTCAAAGCAAAGCTCAATAGCATGATATAAAACAGCAGAAGATAGACCAATATATTGACACACCACAAATTCAGAGGGGAGAGTGTAACTTAGCTCCTTAGCAGGTAAGAGATACTAACCATCAAATACGCCAAACAAACCAACAATTATACCATCAACTTTTGATATTTTGGTATCATGAAAATCTTCCATAGAGGCCCTCTTCCCACGTAAACTGGAAAAGCCATAGCTAAACTTCTTGTTTTCACTGTCCAAAAAATACAGACATGTCCTGAAGTATCCCATAAAGTACAGTGATATGTTCAAATTCTACTGAACAATTCTGAAATCATGCATACGTCAACAACTGGATTTCAGTTTCCTACAATAATCAACGCACAACTCAGATAATGCTGTCTAGCAGCCTGTCCGAACCTTACATTTGATTACTAAAACAGCGAATTAAAAGAAACTAAACCACTGATACTCCCAGGACAATGAAATCTGGTTTTAAACCAGTAAAGTGAGCAAAAACCATAATACAATAAGGATACTCAGAGGAAGTTGAAACTGTGTCAGTGTGAGCACAACGCCTACAACAGAACCTCGTAAACATTTCCACTCATAGACTAGGACCATCTGGCGGAGACTAGCCAGACAGAACGCCAGCTAAGGGAGCAACATTTAGGGCACAGTGAAATAGTCATGACAACGACAACAGATACGCAAGAAGTGGAATCTACAGGTGAATATCAACTCAGAATATGCTACGAGGAGATCAAAGCAGGCACTCGTAAGAACGTTACGAACTCCCTAACGACGACAAGGGCAACACCCAGATCAATACCTATGTCCAGGATGGATTAGTAAGAAATGAAAATATGTCTGCAATAAGTTACTTAGAACTACAACTAATAGAAAGATGAACAAAATGGAAAACAGATCAAAAATCTAACGATAGAAAACACCGCGTTGTTCAAGATTTCAGAAAAACGATGCAGAACTGTTGTTCAAACAGCGCCCAAAACTAACCAAACACGACGGTTCTAGCTCGATCCCGAGCAGCACGGTAGCATTCGCAAGTACAAGTTCAATCAAAGAACACAACGACTGCAAACTCCAGTCCGAGCTTCACTTATTTTGATCTGATTCGTTACATTTCACACAATAACAAAGATTTGCGCATACTCTTGATCCTCAATACAAGATATTCTCAAAATCCGAACTAGAATATTATCCTTCTAACCAACCCTAGATTCACGCTAGAAACAAGCCCGTCCGAAGGAAGCGATCATATCCCAGCCAAAGGCAACATCCAAAAACGACACCGAAATCAATCTCCCACACTCACTTTCACAACGGCCACAACAGACACACACCTTAAGCCACCTCCGTTGATGGGCACACTCGGCTCCGGCTGCGAAGGGTTGAACACAGAGTTGTAACCACTCATTGTGTCTCTCTTCAACGATTGCTACCACAGGCTGCAGAACTACTCGGTGGTCTCCTGTTTCATGCTAGTCGCTAAGTCTCCGTTTGCAACGCTTCACTTCGCTTCCCCTCTGAATATCCTCCCCTTCCGGCGTAGAAACCCCTGGCACTCTCGCGTTGTCGGTCGAAAACTGACCTCGAGCAGCTGCTTAACCACGCTCAGATCAGCATGTGCGTAGACACTAAGGTATGCGACAAACAAATCACTTCACGAGGCAAGAAGGAACAGACAACATCGAGCCATACCTGGTGCGAACACGAACAAATGGGAGCGCTATGAAAGAGCCATGAAGGGTTTGAAGCCTGAACCACAGAGGGAAGGAGGAGGAGGAGGACGGTGGACCGGGCCGGCCCCCCCCCCCCACCCCGATCAACGCGGACCAGGCCAGTGCTCACACCAGTTTGACTCTGGGATGGTACCGTGCTTTACTACTCATCCAAAATTTGACTGGGGTTGTTTCAAAATTGGACCACCCCTATTACCGCACCAGGAGGACGTTGCCTGGCCCAGTAGGATTCCCACGGTTATAGGGTACTACCTCAAACCCCACTCACTCTGCTCTCATATGATCTCACAGTCTGTTTTACTATTACTCGTTATGCAATTGCTAAGTAACTCATTCTGGCTTCTGGAAAGTTTGTGATTAGCATGTTTAAAGCATTTTGGTACTGAATTGTGAAACAAATATAAATTCAGGTGATTGAAACATATATATGTATATATATATATATATATATGTTCAACAATTTATTGTTGTTTGTTATTGATGTAAATTTTGAATTCTGGTTGCAACAGGTGTTCAAAAAACGAAATTGTTGAGGCCGTTAGTTTTGTGTTTAATGAGTGTGATAATTGTTTGATAGTGTTAATGAGATAAAAAAAAAAAAAAAAAAAAAAAAAAACAAAAACAAAAACAAAACAAAACAAACACAAAACAAACAACAATAATTAAAAAATAAATAAATATATTATTATCACTTAAAAATTGTTTGATATGATCCAAGTTTATAAGCATATGGTCCAAAATCTTATAATGTGATATCCAAGAATGATACAAATAGTGTTACAAAACTCATATGACTAGATTCTTAAAAAAAAAAAAAAAAAAAAAAAAAAAACTAAAACTAAAACTAAAATTTTAAGTCTAAAAAATATAAGAATAATATTGTGATTTATATTCATATAAAAAAGGATGAAATATAATTTTTGAATATACATTGAAAATAAAAATAATTGTATGTCACAAACATACATATATATTCAAATAATTACCTATATGATTAGGTAGAAATAGATAAAAGTAGGTTAATTTCATAATATCTTCTACAAAAGCTTCATAGACATTGCTTTGACTTTACACATGTATAACTATAGTTAATTGATACTATATTACACATGTAACTACAAATAACTATAGTTAATTGATAGGCTAGAATCTTGGTCAACACGTTAGTCACATGTCACATATATTTAAGTTGTAGAACAAGCCAACTATGTAGTCCACATATAGATAACTTGCCTTCTAAGCTAAGACATGTGTCTAGCAAAGCCAACACATGTTGGAGGTCTTATGGAATATCACTACGTAACTCTTAGTTAGAAAGTATATATGAAGGCAAGAATAAAGCCTTCTTTACTCTTATCAATCCCTTTCCAATTCTTAGTCTTGTTTCAAAACTTTCTAATCTTTTTGTCTCTAACAATAACCATTTTAATTTAATATATTACAAACTTTGAGTGATTTTTTAGTCTTTTTGAGTGATATAAGGATGTATTGAGGAATTCTTTCTTTGAGATTCATGTCCTTGACAATTTAAGCATATTAACTTATTGTTCTTGTCTTATTTTTAAAATGAATGGATTAACCTATTTCTATTGTTGTATTTTTAAAATTACAAACTATCTACTTTTAAATAAATATTTTAGTTTTTTAATATTGATTTTTTCTTTTAAAATAATATATTATCTTTCTTTATAGAAATTTCTACTTGATATTAGAGATAAAAAAATTATCTTCTTCTAATTCAATCTTTTGAATTTATTTGAATTATCTAAAGAAGGATAAATTATGGATGTTACTCTCAACAAAAGTAAGATTAGATTTGCAACTATTGCAGATCTTTATCAGCTTGCCAACACTGTAAGAGTAAAAATCTCACATATTTTTAATGTGAATCATAGAGATACTATTCATATACATATGAAAGAAGTTCAGAGTCTACACTAAGAATTTGTGCACTTAGTAGAAGCAAGAAGACGTGCTTTACAACCAAATTCAAGAAATCTTCCTTCTACAAGCACAAGGAATATAAATATTAATATCCCTGAGAAGTTTGATGGAATAAGATCAAAATTTCAAGGATTTTTCTAAAAAGTTAAGTTCTATTTAAGGTTGCATCATTTTTAATACTTTGATGGATTTATTCAAATTAGATTCATAGGGGCATTTCTATTAAGAAGTGCTTTCTTTTGGTTTATACTTTTGATGGAAAATGATTTATGACTACTCTATGATTTAAATTCATTCTTAGAAGTATTTATAGCTACATTTGAAGAAAGTGGTTGAAAAAGGATAATAAAGATCAAGCTTTTATTTCTACAATAAGGATTATATTCAATTACAAAATATACTATAAAATTCTAAAATCTTACTTCTAATGTGGATTAAAATGATAAAGCTCTTATTAATTAGTTTTAATATGGATTAAAAGATAATACCAAAGATTTATTGTTGATGATGTCAAAAGTAGATTCATTGAAGTAATTTATTATTTTAACTATTGCATGTAATAATTGATTCTTAGAAAGATGCTAAGAACAAAGATTTGGTTGAAGCGATACAAGTGAAGCCATAGTGATACCTTTTAAATTTTTAAAAACTTACTTGTCCAAGCTAGAGCTTATGCAAATTGACATGGTACATTTTAAACCTGTAATTGAGCAAAAAAAGACTTGTCATCATCAAAAAGATTTGTACCTATATTTGAGATAATTCAATCACACTACTCAATATTATTCAAAGAAGCAACACAATCATATAATGAGGAGCATGGTTAACAAAGAAGATGATGTGTTGGAAAACAAGTTTTTTCAGTTATAATAAAGATTATGTAGTTGAATTCTTTCATAATTCCTAATAAAGGTCCTATTTTCTTTTCAAATCCCTCATCTTGTTTTACAATAAAAGTTCTTTTAGAACCAAAAAGTCACAAAGTCTTAGCCTTATTAGATTCAAGAGCCTCAACTTCTTTTACAGATTAAGTCTTTGTCAAAAAAAAAAAAATATCCTTAGTTAAGAAAATCAAACTCGTGCATGTAGAAGTAATAGATGGTTGTTTGTTATTTCACGAAGATATTACACATGAAATTATTTTTTTAGAATTAGTAACTAGTAGTTATAATAATTTAATTTTTTTTAATGTGATCAGATTTACTTTTCAACTAATTATTTTAGGATTATTATGGTTAAAAAAATATAACCATTAAATAAATTAGATTTCTTATAATCTTAATTTTTTCTATAATTTAATCCAAGATTTTATTAGGTAAGTAGAAATCTATAAAACCAATACATTCAAATCATTATTGATAGATGTGAAAACTTTTATATAAATTGCAAAAAAATAAATTTTTTTTCAATATATGTCATATCTATTATTGATAAAAAAAATTTTCAAATTGCATTCTAATCTAATACCAAGATTATTAAAATGTTTTTTAAAAAAAAGAATGTAGATATTCTTATAGAGCATCATCTTTATCATTATTCCATCAATCTTCAAAAAAGATCTCAACCACCATTTGAATCAATTTATAGCCTATTATAAAACGAGTTAGGTGCAATTAAAGAATATATTGATGAGAATTTGGCTAAGAACTTCATATGCCATTCTAAATCTTAGGCCAAGGCTATTATCTTATTTATAAAGAAAAAAAACAAATCTTTGTAGATATTTGTGGACTATCAAGGATTCAATAAGATCACTATAAAAAATAAGTATCTTCTATCTTTAATTACAAGACTTTGTGATCAATAGAATCAAGCAAACATCTATACAAAAATACATCTATGAAGAACAAACAATTTGGTAAGCACTTAAGAAAGAGATGAATGAAAAAATATGTTTCAAATCAAGTATGGAGATTTTGAATTTAATGCCATGCCTTTTGGACTAACAAACATAGAAGTTATTTTCCAACATCTAATAAATGATGTCTTTCTTAAGTTTCTAGATGATTTTATTATCTGTTATTTAAATGACATCTTAATCTAGTCTAAAAATATAAAAGAACATGAAGTTCATATTCATCGTATATTACAAAAACAAACAGATCCATGATTATAGATCAAGATAAAAAAGTGTGTATTTTATACTATTTAAGTTGAATTCTTAAAATAAATCATATCAAATGATGGTTATAAGAAGATTTAGACTATCATGTATTGAAAGACCTCAAAAATAATTAGAGATATAGAACTTTTTTTGGAATTTGCTAATTATTATTTAATCTTCATCAAAAATCTTTTTTAAGTGATAGTTATTTTTACACATTTGATAAATAAAGATAAGTTTGAATGGATCAATAAAGTTAAAATATCTTTTGAAGCTTGAAAGACAACATTTATTTTTTAATCAATCTTCTATCCAAATGATTTTTTCAAGGCATTTTGTATAGAAGCAGATGCATCAAACTTTGCTATAGATGTCATTTTCTTACAAATAGAAGCAAATATAAGCTCTATGTCATAGCTTTTCATTCCAAGAAATTTTTACCAATGAAGATTAATCATAAGATTTACAACAATGAGCTTTTTTAAAACCTAGATTTATTTCAAGAATGGTATTATCATTTGAAAGGCATCTTAAGACTAGTCACTATGTATAAAAATCACAATAATCTCAAATACTTTATATCAGTACGTGTTTTGAATTGTTGCCAAGTCCATTGGAACATGTCTTTAGCAAGATTTGATTTCAAAATCATTTATTGATCCAAAAAAAAATAAGATTAATTAGTCACCATTTTTGTAATTTTTTAATCTTGCATCAAAAGAAAAAGATGCATCTTTTTATCAATAAAGAATGAATTTTTTAAAGCTAGAGCATTTTCATTATAAAATAATAGAACCAACACTGATTATTGGTTTAAACTTTGTCAAATAAATTTAATCAAGTATGTGATTTTCTTCAATTATTCATGATATCAAGTATAGTTCTTTTAAGTCTCATGATACTTCCAAATCTGAGCTCAAAAATAATCTAATCTATTTTAAAGGATGATTATATATTCCAAAAAAACAAAACATGATTATAGGTCCTTCAAGCTCATCATGACTTTCCTACATTCACATATTTTAGATAGAATAAAACTTTAGAGCTAATTTTAAGAGATTTTTGGTGACTTCAAATATAGATGATATGAAAGACCTTAAGTAGTCATGTGACATTTGTTCAAGATCAAAACTTCCTTGTCATTGACCTTATTAACTTTTTCAGCCATTAATTATTTCAAAATAATTAAAGTCTTTTATTTTTGTAGATTTCATTACAAATCTTTCAATCTCAAGTTCGTATGATTCTAAATTCGTGATAGTAGATAATTTAATCAATATGATATATTTTCTATTAAATACAAAATTTATCAGAGATGAAGAAAATATTAAGTTTTTTCTTAAAAATATCTATCTTTATCTTAGATTGTCTAACTATATTATATCAAATAAGAGGATTTAATTAACATCAAAATTTTACAAAATTCTTTTTAAGGTTTGAAAGGTAAATAAAAGCTCTCTTTGATTCATTATCTTCAAATTGCTAGACAAACAACAAAAATGAATTAAGTAAAGAAATAATATTTGAGATGTACTATTAACTATCACTAAGATAATAGGACAATTTTTTTGCCATTTGTAAAGTTTGCATACAATAATTTTGTACATACTTCTATACAACAAAAAAAACTTTCTTTATCAATTATAGTTATTATTCATAAATTTTTATTTTTGACATTTCAAAAGTTGATATTCTTGTGGCAAAAGATTTAAAAAATTGTTTATCAAAACTACATGCAACAATAAAGGTGTAGTTCAAAGCAACTCAAGAATGACATAAGATCAATGCAGATGCATATTGCAAAGAACAAACACAATTAACTATAAGTAACAAGATATGGCTATTGTGTTGTAATATTAAGATTACTCATCCTTATAACAAGTTGGATTATTATAAGCTTGAACCTTTTTTATTTAAAAAAAATTTAATTCTCTTGATTATTAATTATATTTATTAAATTCTATAAAGATCCATTTTATATTCCAAATGTCTTTTTTTGAGCTACATAAGATAGTAAATATCTTGAAAAAAAGACAAATACTACTTCTTACTAACAAAGTAGATAATAATTAGGAATTCAAGGTAGAAGAAGTCTTAGATTCAAGGTGGCACCAAAATAGGTTGGAATCACTTGTTCATTGGTATGAACATGATTCTAGTGAATGCACATGGAAGCCATTAAAAAATCTTACAAATGTAGCAAAGAGGGTTGACACTTTTTATTGACAATATCTATCAAAACAAAGATGAAGAATTATAAGATCTATAAAAGATGATAACCATTCTTTGAGAAATTCATCCCTAAGAAGAGAGATAATATGACAATATTGTATTATAATTGTTTATAGTATGTAAAAATTAATTATAATAGATAATATATTTATAAATATTGATGTATTTTAAAATATTTAATAGATTAATTTTTAAAAAATTGATGCAAGAAAATTTATTTTGAAGTTTACTTATTTTGATTATAGTGTGCAAATTATATAGGATTTAAACATTGAATATAAAACTTAAAGAGAAGATTGGAGCTCAAAGATGAAGATCCAAATATCTAAGAATCTTATTAAGAGAAATGAAAGCAAGGTATAGATAGATGAAAGCAAAAGATAAAGATCTTCATCCCTATTGGTCAAAGGTTGTACCAAATAAGCATTGATTAGGCCCTCCGCGACTATACTAAAGATTTTAGTGACTTCAAAAGAGACACTTAAGAATATACACCAAGATATCATCAATGAAGACAACTACATACTTATTTAAAAGGTCCCAACATAATCTATTCATGTGACCCAAAAAAAAAGCCACAACATTGGTGAGGCCAAAAGTTAATATAAGCCACTCAAAATATCCATAGCACATAAAAATTGCCATCTTTTTCATATCCTCTTTAATAATAGGACTCTGCTAATAATCACTTCAAAGGTCCAATTTAGTAAAGATTGTTGCATGTTGAAGTTGATCAAAAAAATCATCTTGTCACGAATATATATCTATTGTAATTATTACCTAAATAATATGAAAAGGTAGAATGAAGTAAAAGTAAATTAATTTCATATTATCTTTTAGAAAAGCTTCCTAAGAGCTTCTTAGACATTGTCTTAACTTTACATATGTTTGTAGTTGATTGATAGATTAGAAGCTTAGTCAACAAGCAATCCATGTGCCATATGTATTTGTGGCTTATAAGAAAAGCTAATTATGTAGCGCTGTTGTACTATAAATGCGTACATTAATCTTATTTTATTTCACAAATCCCAAATCATCCGAAAACAATCTTGACTTTGTAAAGCTCTTACAAAGTCATTACAACTCCAAATCACCTAAAACTAATGCTTATAGAAACCTTATCTAGTCTGCTATCAAACTCCATTCTTTGATTTGCAAAACAACCTTGGAATCATCACCGAGACTCGGTTTTGTGCCTCAGGGACTGATTTCAACCTTGGTTCATAACTGGCCCTCCCCGGGCATCAATATCTAGTTTTACTAAGTAAATTTTACTAGAATTTATTCTTATCTTTCTTCTAAAGATGCTTATATCATTTTTTTTTCCAATCTACTTTTTTTTGCCTTATTTATGGTCCTACAAAGTAAATAGAAGTCACCTTTCTAAAAGGCAACATTGGTACCTTTTAGTTTTATTATCCCTTTGACTATTAACTATATTTCTAAGATAATTTGCTCTAATACTTTGAACTAAGATCTCTTACATTATAATAATTTTTACACTCTTTCACCTATTAGTCATGTTACATCATGACAACGGGTTGCTAGATGACATTGTATTGGATCGTGGGCCACAATTTGTATCAACGTTTTGGAAGTCACTCTTCAAGATTCTAAAGATTGACATCAATCTTTCTTTTGCCTTCCACCCTCAAACTCATGGCCAAATGGAGTAGATCAATCAAATTCATACATTTGATAAATAAAGATAAGTTTGAATGAATCAATAAAGTTAAAATATCTTTACACATTTTAGAAATATAGAACTTTTTTTGAAATTTGCTAATTATTATTTAATCTTCATCAAAAATCTTTTTTAAGTGATAGTTATTTTTACACATTTAATAAATAAAGATAAGTTTGAATGGATCAATAAAGTTAAAATATCTTTTGAAGCTTGAAAGATAACATTTATTTTTTAATCAATCTTCTATCCAAATGATTTTTTCAAGGCATTTTGTATAGAAGCAGATGCATCAAACTTTGCTATAGATGTCATTTTCTTACAAATAGAAGCAAATATAAGCTCTATGTCATAGCTTTTCATTCCAAGAAATTTTTACCAATGAAGATTAATCATAAGATTTACAACAATGAGCTTTTTTAAAACCTAGATTTATTTCAAGAATGGTATTATCATTTGAAAGGTATCTTAAAAAGTAGAATGAAGTAAAAGTAAATTAATTTCATATTACCTTCTAGAAAAGCTTTCTAAGAGCTTCTTAGACATTGTCTTAACTTTACATATATTTGAAGTTGATTGATAGATTAGAAATTTAGTCAATAAGCAATCCATGTGCCATATGTATTTGTGGCTTATAAGAAAAGCTAATTATGTAGCACCCATATACAAAACTTGCTTGGCAAGTCAAATTATGCATCATGCAAAGTCAACACTGGGATTTTAAGTTAAATTCATTTATACACTTTTTTTTAGATTTGGAATTATTATGATTTTCATCTTTTCTTGAATGAGAAGATCTAATATTGGATAATCTAGAAGCACGTTTGGTAGAATTTTGATCTATGTGTAAAGAACATGATGTAATTTGTGTTACAACTAATAAGATCGTAACTTGTGACAAAGCAATTGATCAATGACATCATAGCTTTACTATTTTGATGACTAGCATTTGATATCAAGTGGAATGATATTGCCCTTATCAGCTAATTTTTCTACGCATTATAGTATGAGGTAAAGAAATTAACACTCAACTTATCTGATCCTCAGACACTGAATCAAGCGATTGACTTTGTTGTGAAGTGTGACAATCAATTTTTGAGTTTCAATCTAAGAATCGTGTAAAAAAACCTCCACATTATTACAATTTAATGACAACACCAATGACTTTTCAATCTAAACATTTGAAAGTAAAAGACATGCAAATTAATGCAATTTATTTTAAACTTCTTATTAAACAAGAAAAGACTCATTTTCATCAAGAAGGAATATATTTATATTGAGAAGAAGCTAAGCACATTGCTCAACATTGTATAAAGAAATGATGCAATAACAAAATGAGGAGTACAATTGTCAAAGATGAAAAAATGTCAAAAAATAAATTTTTCTAGCTACAATTAGAACCATGCAGTTGAAATCTTGTACAAATGAAGGTCCTATCCTCTCTTTAAAACCCTCTCTTTATTTTACAATAGATGTGCATTTAGAACCTAATAATCACAAAATCTGTGCCTTAATAGATTCAAGAGCCTTAACTTGTTTCTTAGATGAAGAATTTATTAAAAGCCATAGAATATCGTTAGTATAAAAAACTAAACATGTACATGTAGAAGTCATAGATGGGCGTCTATTATCTTCTAGAGATATTATTTACAGAATACTTCCTATAGATGTAGTAATAAATGGTCATAATAGTTGTGTAATTTTTAATATAATTAGGTCTCTTTCTAATTTGGTCATTTTAAGTTTATTGTGGCTAGAAAAGTATAATCCTTTGATAGATTGGATTTTTCATAAACTTTGATTTCCTCAAAATACTATTAAAAGTTTTATAAAAAGCCATAAGTCTAGTGTAGCCAAACTCATACTTATAGGTGCAAAAGCTTTCTTACATGCTACAAAAGAAGGATGGCCTTTTGTTATTTATGCCATACCTATTTTTAATGATGGAAAGACTTCAAGTGGCATTTTGAGTCAATATCAAGATTTTCAAGATATTTTTGAGAAAAAAATATAGATATTCTCCTAGAGTATTGTCCATATGATTACTCAATTGACCTTAAAGAGGAAAGTCAGCCACTGTTTGGTTCAATCTATAATTTATCACAAAATGAGTTGGTTGAACTCAAGAAGTACATTGGCAAGAACTTAGCCAAGAATTTCATATGTCATTCAAAATCTCATGTTAGAGCTCCTATCTTATTTCTGAAGAAAAAAGATACATCACTGAAAATATGCATAGATTATCGAGGACTCAACAAGATTACCATCAAGAATAGGTACCTTTTATCTTTGATATTTGGACTTTTTGATCAACTAAATCAAACTAAGATCTATCAAGAGCATACAATTTGGTCTGCATTAAAGAAGGATATGAATGAAAGACTACATTTTAAACAAGGTATGGGTACTTTGAATATAATGTCATGCCTTTTAGACTTACAAATGTACCAGTTGCTTTTCAATATCTTATAAATGATTTTTTTTGTAAGTTTCTAGATGATTTTATTATCTATTACTTAGATAGTATTTTAATCTATTCTAAGAATATAAAAAAATATAAAGTTTATATTTGTCATATGTTATAAAAATTTAAAGATGTGGGATTGTATGCCAAGTTGAAAAAGTGTATATTCTATACTATTCAAGTTGACTTTTTAAGATATATCATTTCCAACAAAGGACTTATGATAGATCCAAAGAAGATTCAAACTATTATACATTGAAAGATTTCAGGAATAATAAGAAATGTGTAATGCTTTATGAACTTTTTCAATTACTATCAAATCTTCATCAATTTTTTTTTTCTCAATTTGCAACTTCTTTTATATGTCTTACATGCAAAGATAAACTTGATTGGAATAAAGAAGCTGAAGCATATTTTGAAGCCTTGAAGTCAACATTTCTTTTTGCATCAATCTTGTATGACATCAACTTTTCTAAGTCCTTTTTTATAGAAACAAACACATCAAATTTTGATATAGGTGTTGTTTTGTTGCATATAAGAAAAGATGACAAGCTCCACCTATTAGCTTTCTATTCTAAGAAATTTTCAATAGCCAAGTTTAACTATGAGATCCACAACAAAGAACTTCTTATAATTGTGGATTCTTTTTAAAAATGGCGTTATTATTTTGAAGATACTTCCAGTCAGTCATCATATATATGGATCACAAGAACATCAAATATTTCATGTCAGCATGTATTTTGAATCGTGGCTAGGTCCTATTGAAGCATGTCCTTGTCAAGATTTGAGTTCAATATCACTTATCAACTAAGAAAATAATAAGGTTTGTGTGATGTACTTTTTAGATATTCTTATCTTATATCTAAAGATAGAAATATAGCTTTTGATCAATAAAGAATAATTTTATAGAAGCCAAAATAATTTCATCTTTGAGGAGTGAAATCAACATTGACTATTGTTTCAACTTTTTTCAAGCAAATTCAATCAAGTATGTCCTTTGATCTGTTTATTCATAATAACAAGAATACTTCTTCTAAGTCTTATGATATTTTTAAGTTTGAATTCAAGAACAACCTACTTTATTTTGAAGGATGCCTATATATGCTACAAGAAGAAACTCATTTACGTGTTCTTCAAGCATGTCATAACTTTTCAACAGTATGACATTTTGGATACAACAAGACTCTAGAGTTAATACTCAAAGATTTTTAGTGGCTGCAAATCTGAAAAGTTGTAAAAGTCTTTGTTCAATCATATGACATTTGTTCAAGGTCAAAAACGCCTTATGAATGATCTTATGGACTTCTTCAACTATTATCTATTCTAAAACAACCATGGTTTTTTTTTTTTTTTTTTTTTTTTTTTTTCTATGGATTTTATTATAGATCTTTTAGTCTCAAGTTTGTATGATTTTATATTCATGATAGTAGATTACTCTACCAAAATGGCATATTTTTTATCATACACAAAATCTATCACAGGTGAAGAAACTGCCAAGTATTTACTTAACAATATCTATCAATATCATAGATTGCCAAAAGATATTATATTGGTTAAGGGGATTCAATTTGTATCAAGATTTTGGAGAACTCTTTTTAAGATTCTAAAGATGGACATAAAGCTTTTTTTGATCTTTCATCCTCAAACTGATGGACACATAGAGTGCACAAACCAAGTTTTGGAGCAATACTTAAGATCTACCATCAATTATCAATAAGATGATTAGAGAAACTTCTTGCCATTGGTAAAGTTTATTAAAAATAATACAATGCATTCTTCTATGCAATAAATACCTTTTTTTTTGCCAATTATGGTTACTATCTATGACTTGATATTTTTGACTTTCAAAAATTGATAATCCTATGGTAGAAGATTTGGCAAATCATTTGTCTGAGCTACATGCAACAATGAAGGTATAATTAAAGGAAACTCAAGAATGATAAAAGATCAATGCGGATGCATATAAAAAGAAACAACTACAATTCAATGTAGGTGACAAGGTATAGTTACTTTGTTGTAATATCAAGACTACTTGTCTTTATAACAAGTTGGACAATTGAAAGTAAATAAATTTCATATTATCTTCTAAAAAAGCTTCTTATAAGCTTTTTAAATGATGTTTTGACTTTACATGTGTTTGTAGTTGATTGATAGGTTAGAAACTTAGTTAACAAGCTACTCATGTGCCATATATATTGATAACTTATGAAAAAAGCTAATTATATAGCATCCATGTAGAAAACTTGTTGTACAAGTTAAGATATATGTCATGCAAAGTATCATGGACATATAATTGAAGAAGGTTCTTGAAGGTTTTAGAAGGATCTAAGAAGGATTCAAAAGGTTCTAGAAGGTTCTTGAACATTTCAATAGGATCTAAAAAGGATCCAAAAGGTTCTAAAGGATTCTTAAAGGTTCCAATGGATTCTAAAAAGATTTTAGAAAGATCCAATAGATTCTAAGAAAGTTCTAGACGGTCATAGGAAATCTTGGAAGGTTCTAAGAGACTTTGGATGATTTAGGAAGTTGCCAAAGAAGGACCTTAGGCTTGCTTTATTCCCAAGCTTTATAAAAACTTCTCAAGAAGCTTCTTAGGACCTAGTATATATAGGAATCAAGGCTGAGGAGATCCTCAGTCTTGATAACTCACTTCTTGTGGTCTAGTCAAGATCTTCTTGCCTTATGTTCAGTTGTTGTTCTAATGTCAAGCTAACTCCATTTCTTGATCTTGAATCCTTGTCTTGTATATGGTCCCTAACAATTTATTGAGACTGCCATAAAGCAATATTAAAAGCTTGGTCTTTCTTGACAAAGAGTGGATTATCTCTCTTCTTGGAAGTACTATAGCATTCTAGAAGTTGTAGATTATCCTCTCTTAGACTAATATTATTCTATTTTTTAATATTCTTTTTATTTCTTGTTTTAGACTATAGATCAAGTTTTTTTCTTTTGATGGCATGTATTTCTCTGATTTTCTATAGTAGAAGGTAGAAAAGTCAATATAATATACTCCAAAGAAATTAAGTTAGATTCTATTATTAATGCTCTTGAAGCACTGAGGATCAAGATAAAGACTTTGTCAAAGTAGAATGAAGAACTATATATAATCATATATTATGGTCAAGGAGCCAGAGCACCTCAACTACTACATCAAATTATAATAAATGGTCCAAATTCTCAAACGACTATGTATGCTTTAAACATGGGAGGCACATCCACTCAAGGCAATGATCTGATAATAATAGCAATAAAAGAACAAAGAATTAGCCTTCTAGAAAAGTTTGATGGCACCCGCTATCATAATACGTGAAGTCTTGCTTGAGAATGCCATCGGGCACTTGGCTATGGAAGGTAAAAGAAAATTGCAACAAAAGGTCCAATTAGTTGATGACCTCAAAATTCCGCTCAAATGTCAACCGGCCTCTTCTTTTCTAATCTGATGGCAAACTTCTAGTGCTAATATCTCATTTTCCACCGTTCAATTCCTTCCAAATTTTACTTGCATGTAGGAAATCAAGTCTCCTATTGATAAAACCAAAATTCTCTCCAATCCAGTTGGCTCATTACTAGATATCTAGGAAAAACTTATTGGACTTCAAAACCCTAAATCCCGAGACCTTAGCCCACAAAAACCTTCATATATATATCGATCTAGCCATTCGATTGACTCCAAATATCTTGTACACATTCACAACAAGCATATCAATAAGTCTCTAAATTTTCACCCATAAAAATGCTACAAAAGTTACGAAATCCAAAAATTTGTAAACCGGTTTTATTTCTCAAAGATCTAAATTCACAAAGAACAACACTTGCTTTGAAAATCCCTCAAAAATCCAATATTGATCCAAACGACACGAAATTACCTCTCAAAAATCCCTCCATAAGTCTGCCCTCTAATTCGGCTCTCCGATCTCCCAAAGAACCCTTGAGTCATTGTCAGAGTGTGGTTTTGTGCCTCAGGGTCTGATTTCGACCCAGGTTCATAACTGGTCCTCTTCGGAAATCAACTTTCGTCTTCTTGAGGTAGTTTTTACTAATTTGCACTCCTAATTCTTCCCTATATATGCCTATATCCTTTATTTTTCTAATCTACCTTGTTTTGCTTTATTTATGGCCTTACAAAGTAAATAGAAGCATAATTTGTAAATAGGCAGTATTAGCATCTTTAATTTTTCTACCCTTTGACTAGTATCTATTTTTCCAAGATAATTTGCTACAATATTTTTGAATTGAGATCCTCAAAACATGATATTTTCTTCACCCTTTCACTTATTATCCATGTTATATCACAACATCGACCCCCCCTTGAACTTGTGCATCCTCCAGTATGCACCAAATAATCCAACTTTGTTTGATTCATATAATATTTTCAATGTCTTCATCCAATTCTTCTTCTTTATATTTGCTATTCAAATCAAAGTCATCTTGTTTTCTTGAAAGATTTATATCTTTGACAAAGTCTTCTATAATTATTTATATTTGTTTTTATTTGAATATCTTCACTTGCTCCCATTATCATCATCCTGTAATCCAATATATGTAATTTCTTTCAAAAATCTTCCAATCCATTTTCTTGATAAATATCAAAAATCTTTCATCATCTTTTAATATTCATAATTCACATAACATATATATATATATATATATATATATATATATTTTGAATGTCAATAAACTAGAATCAAAAGTACCTATATCTTATAAGAGTACATTCTTTCATACCTCCATAGTATTGCTTTATAATGATACTTCTCTATTTTTTTTATTTTTATTTTTATCTTTTAATAAAACTCATATCAAAGTATCTAAGGCACCTATATCTTGTAAACTTACCTTCTAATTTATACCTTCATCGTCTTGCTTTACAATGATACTTTTCTAATTTTTTTTTTTTTTTTTTCCCAATAAAATTGAAATCAAAGGCATCTTTATCTTATAAATGTATCTTCCTTTTTATACCTTCATAGTCTTGCTTTATAATAATACTTCTCCAAAATCTCTTTTTTTTTTTTTTTTTTTTTTTTTTTGAATAAAACTTAAATCAAAGGCATCTATATCTTGTAAGAGTACCCCCCCTCTTTTTATACCTCCATAGTCTTACTTTACAATGATACTGTTCTAAAATCTTTTTTTTTTTTTTTTTCCCCAATAAAATTGAAATCTAAGGCATCTATATCTTGTAAGAGTATCCCTCTTTTTTTATACCTCCATTGTCTTGCTTTACAATGATACTTCTCTCAAATATTCTTTTATATATATATATATATATATATATATATAGGTCAATGCCAATGTTTCCATTTATTCCTCATGTACAAGTAATCTACAAATATCCTCCTTTGCACATGACCAAACCATTGGTGAGGTACAAAATTTGAAATGAAAAGATTGAATTGAAACCTCTTCCACATAGCCACATACATCTTGTTTGTATCCTTTTTCTTATTTCTTTGATTCCAAGTCCCATATAAGATATCCATGTAATCTTTAAATCCATTTTCCATGTCTTTATATTTGAAGATTTTTAGATTTTTAATCGTTAAATTCCATACTTGATGATAAACCTCATCTTTGTCAAAATCCAATTGTGTCTCTATTACACGTGCATTATCTATGTAACTTTGACCTTGGTCCAAAAGAAAAGTGCTTACAATCAACTTAATCATTGTCAGTGACTTAGCATCCTTATCCTTTGTCCCATAATCTTCATTTGCCACATAATCTTGTATAACATCCTTCATATCTTTTTGAATGCATCCTTGTGAAATATCATAATCTTTTGTTGTCTCAAAGCATTGTATAACTTCATAATATTAAAAATTCTCATGCCCTTTTGAAATCACATGCTTTTGAAAAGTCTCATAACTTTTACAATAATCCTTTGTGGTTTCACAACCACATTTAGTATCATAATCTTGTTCAATTTCATAACCCTCTTTATGATAATTATGTAAAAATTCATAATTTTTTTTATCCAACTCATATGTGATCTCATAGCCATATGCGATTTGACTTTCTTCATCATATCCATGCATAATCCCACTACTTTTCACATTATAATGTTGTGAATTCATACAATTTTCATGATTATAACCTTTAATAGATCCATAATCCATTTTCTGTAAAGGTTCAACTTTAAGTTCTTCAACACAATCCAAAGTATTAGGCAACACATCCTTACATCCTTCAAATGTAGAAAATATCTTTTTATCACCAAGAGATTTTCCATCCTAATTTCCACCACCAACTTGTACAAACTTATTCAATATAGAATAGCCATAGCTTCCAACTACATTGTCATTAGTTTCCAAATCCTTGATCTTCATATTTATTACCTTCAAATTTTTGGATACCTTGGCCTTCCATAGTAATAGTTTGAAAAGAATCTTTGTTCTCTCCTTCACTATCCTTGCTATAAGATCTAATTTCTTTCATCTGTAAAAATTTGGCTTCTCCATTAAAATCCTCTACTTGCTCCTTCATTTCTCTTTTTTTAAGATTAGTCCCTTGCATTGATAAAGATGGCATAGAAGCCAAAGTAGAATATTTCTTAGGCAATATTACAACTTCTTTAGCTTTTGCTTCTTGCTGCATTGCTAAATCAACCACTACTTTTTTCAATTTGTCCCAATTATCGGTACAATCATTCTCTATAGATTTATCTATAAGAAACATAAAAAGCTCGTCTCTCAAGGCATCATCAAGGCTATTTAAAAACAAATCTACCTTTAAAATATCTAATGATCGTCTCTCTGAGGGTGACAGTTGATAACATCTCCTATCAAATTCTTTCAAGAATTCATAAAGATCCATATGCTTGCTTGATTGAAACTCTATCGAATTCAAAAACTTTCACTTAGTAATCCTATCTTCATATCCATCAATAAATTCTTTCTTCAAAAGTTCTTAAAATTTTGACCATGTTTCTATACCTCCTTCAAGCAATCTCTTCATTTTTTTCTAAAACCTAGGTTCAATAGTCAAATATAAGCTTGAGATCATCTTTGCCTCAGGGATTTGGCATGTTTCCATCTCACATGTATAAACTTGCAAAAACTTAGTGATGTTGCATCCTTCAAACCTCCCAAATTTGTTGATGACTCCTTACAATGCCTTTGTGATATCTTTTTCAATTGCTTGCATTCTTTGTTGCTCTTCTATGAATATATAGAAAGCTTTAAAAAAACTCACTAATATTTGATCCATCCATAATATTCGGCATATCCAAAAACCTTGATAATACATCTTCCATTTTGTTCTACAATGATCAAAAATGTTCCTTGAAATGCTCCAAATGGTACATCAAAATATTCCAATAAATACCTTATGATACTTCACAATACTCCAACATATCTATAAAGCCTTATAATACTCTATGATAATCCAAATATTACCATTGTATTTTAAGATAGTATCCAAAGCTCCAATTCACATATCACCCAAAGCTCTTCTTCCAACTTTCTTGTCTTTCTTCTCCAAAATTCAAATAATCCAAGAAAACTAAATTTCTTCCACTTCACGCGTTTCATGTCGGATTCACCATATATGTCGTAATACGTGAAGTCTTGCTTGAGAATGCACCTAGCACCTAGGTGTGGAAGGTAAAAAAAATTGCAACAAAAGATCCAATTAGGTGATGACCTCAAAATTCCGCTCAGATGTCGGCCGGCCTCTCCTTTTCTAATCTAATGCCAAACTTATAGCACCAATATGTCCTTTTTCCACCATTCAATTTCTTCCAAATTTTACTTGCATATAGGAAATCAAGTCTTCTACTGATAAAACCAACTGGTACATTGCTAGATATCTAAGAAAACCTTACTGGTCTTCAAAACCCTAAATCTCGAGACCTTAGTCCACAAAAACCTTCATATGTATCGATCTAGCCATTCGATTGATCCCAAATCTCTTGTACACATTCACAACAAGCATACCAATAAGTTTTTAAATTTTCACCTATAAAAATGCTACAAAAGTCACGAAATCCAAAAATTTGTAAACCGGTTTTATTTCTCAAAGATCTAAATTCACAAAGAACATCACTCGCTTTGAAAATCCCTCAAAAATCCAATACTGATCCAAACGACACGAAATCACCTCTCAAAAAAATCCTCCACAATTTTGTCCCCTAATTTGACTCTCTGATCTCCCAAAGAACCCTTGAGTCGCTGTCAAAGCATGGTTTTGTGTCTCATGATCTGATTTCGATCCAAATTCATAACTGCTCCTCTTTGGATATTAACTTTTGTCTTCTTGAGGTAATTTTTACTAATTTACACTCCTAACTCCTTCCTACATATGCCTATATTATATATTTTTCTAATCTACCTTGTTTTACTTTTTTATGGCCTTACAAAGTAAATAGAAGCATAATTTGTAAATAGGCAGCATTAGCACCTTTAATTTTTCTACCCTTTGACTAATATCTATTTTTCCAAGATAATTTGCTACAATATTTTTGAATTGAGATCCTCAAAACATGATATTTTCTTCACCCTTTCACTTGTTATCCATATTACATCATGACACCGCTCAAAATTTCAAGGCTTTTTAAATCAAGTACAACTAATCTCCTTGCTTCAACCTCAATGATATTCCACTAAAGCATCTTGTGTTGGTTTGGTTGGAACCTTGCTATCAGATCAAGTTTTATCTTGATTTACTCCATTATTTGAAAAAAAATCTCCTATATTGTACAATTTTGAATCATTTTTGGGAGCATTTGCGAAAGCATTTGGTAAACATGATAAGATTTGTTCTTCAATAACTAAAATTTGAAGCCTTTGACAATGAACGTGTTATGCATCAATGTATGCTTTAGATTTCTAATAATTAGCATGTGATATAAATTATGGAGAAGATGAATTGATGAGCCAATTTCATTGGAGATTAAGAGACAATGTTAAGGACTTATTGTGGTCTATGCTAGATCCTCTAACACTCAATGAAGCCATTAGTCAAGCTGTAAAGTGCAATAACCATTTATTTCAATGACGACAAAATATAAGTTCTTCAATTATGCCATATGTATACACCAATTATTCTATAGCTTCTTCACCATTCAATTCTAATGATCATTTAGAAGTAGAAGGTATACAGATTGATATAGTTTGCTTCAAACTTCTTTTTGAGCAAGAAAAAAATATCAAAAGAAACTTAGCCTATGCTTATATTGTAGAAAATCTAGCCATAAGGTTAATAATTGTTCAAAGAAATGCCATCATACATATCAAATGAAGAGTGTCGCTACATCATCAAAAGCGTTGCAAGAAAATAAGAGCATTTAGCCATAGTAGGAATTATGTGGCTCGATTCTTCATTATCACAAATCAAAAAACATCCTATATTCTCTGCCAACCCTTCCCATTGTTTTACTATACTTGTATGGTTATGAGTCACAAAACTAGAGTGTCATGCATTACTTGATTTAGGAGCCTCTGCGTGTTTTACTGACTAAAATTTTTCTAGATCACAAAAAATCTGTATGGTCAAAAAATCCAAAGCTATACATGTAGAAGTAATAGATGGTCGACCTTTATCCTCTAGAGATGTCACTCATGAAACAATTCCATTAGAAATAACCTTTGACAACCATAGGAGCCAAGTAGTATTCAACATCATTAGATCACTATCAAGTCCTGTCATTTTAGGATTCTCATGGCTTAAAAAGTAGAATCCACTAATAGTTTGGATATCCTAAAAGTTAAAATTTCTTCTAGTAGATTATAGAATTCTTAGATCTATAAAAAAGTCTTCTAGCACTTGATAAGCCAAAACTTAAATAATATTTATTTATTATAGCTAGAACATTTGTGAAGGCAACCAAATAAGATACTACGTTTGCCATCTATGTAAATCTTCAATTAGAACTTATGGTTGCTATAACAACAATTCCAAAGGCACATAAGGATTTTGCAAATATATTTGAAAAGAAAAATATGGATATCTTGCCAAAGCATCGCCCTTATGATTGTGCAATTAACCTTCAAGAAGGTGCTCAACCACCGCTTGGATCCATCTATAATTTATCCTAGAAATAGCTTACAACTTTAAAAGAATATATTGAAGAAAAATTTGATTAAGAATTTTATTCGACATTCTAAATGGCCAACTGGTACTCCTATATTATTTGTGAAGAAAAAAGATAAATCTTTACAAATATGAGTTGATTATTGTAGTCTTAATAAAATCACAGTAAAAATCAATATCCATTATTGTTGATATCCAAACTTCTTGATCAACTTAGCCAAACAAAGATCTTTATGAAGATTGATCTACAAGGTGCTTGTAACTTGATACGCATTAAGGAAGGAGATGGATAGAAGACATCATTTCACACCAGGTATGGACATTTTGAATATAATGTCATGCCTTTTGGACTTACCAATACACCAACCATATTCCAACATTTAATAAATGACATATTTCAAGAGCATCTTGATGACTTTGTTGTGATCTATTTAGATGATATTCTAATCTTTTCCAAGAATCTGAAAGACCACAAAAAATATATTTGCCTTGTGCTGAAAAAGCTACAAAGTGCTGGGCTATATGCAAAATTGGAGAAATTTGTATTTCATGCACCTCAAGTCAAATTTGTTAGATATATTATTTCCAAGAAAGGCCTTTTTATGGATCCAAAGAAGGCACAAGTAATCATTGATTGAGTAAAGCCAAGAATTGTACGTGATGTCTAATGCTTTTTTAGATTTGTAAATTTCTATAAGATTTTTGTTAGGAATTACTTCAAGATTGCTACTCCACTTACGCAATTGATATGTAAGGACAAGCTCGACTAGAACCCTAAAGCAGAGAAAGTTTTTCAAAGCTTAAAAGATGCTTTCACAACAATTCCAATTTTGATACATTCTGATTTTAATAAGCCCTATTTTATGGAGATCAATGCTTCAAACTTTGCATTGGAAGTAGTCTTGTCGCAATATGGAGAAGATGACAAACTTCATCTAATTATATTTCATTCTAAAAAATTCTCAATGATAAAAATTAACTTCAAAATCCATGATAAAGAGCTACTTACTATCATAGATTCTTTTCAAGAATGGTGTCATTTTTTTGAAAGCGCCTCTCATCATGTATCTATATATACAGATCATAAGAATCTTGAATACTCCATGTCAGCTCGAATCTTGAACCATCATCAAATGCATTGGAATATATTTTTATCACGATTTGTCTTTTGCATCTCGTATCGATCCGGGAGCCAACAAGAATTATCAAATGCATTATCAAGACATTCCTACCTTGAACCAAAAGAAGGCGAGATAATATATGATCAACAACGAGCAACATTGTTAAAACCTGAGCAATTTTATCTTCGAGCAACCAATGTATCAATGCCTGTGGATTTTATCATTTCTTGATCAAGTTCGTAAAGCCTCAAATATGAACCTTCTTGTTTTTAATACCAAGCACCTTTCCAACAACCTTTTTGAAGAGTCTTCTAAATTCAAGTATGAAGGCAACTTCTTGTTCTTTGAAGAACATTTGTTCATTCTTGAAGGGCCAACTTGCTTGTGTATTCTTCAAATATGCCATGACTTCCCTATAGCCAAACATTTCAAATTCAACAAGACCTTGGAACTTCTGTGTAGAGATTTTTGGTGGCCTAAAATGTGAAAAGACATTAAGGAATTTGTACTATCACATGATACTTGTTCAACGTCAAAGAACCCTCGATATTGACCATATGGACTTCTTCAATCCCTTCCTATTTCAAGACAACCATGATCATCTATTTCTATGGATTTCATTACAGATCTTTCGCCATCAAGCTCATTTGACACTATCTTTGTAGTTGTTGATCAATTGACCAAGATGGCACATTTTATACCTTATAAAAAGTCAATTAGTGATAAAGAGATGTCAAGACTCTTTATTGATAATGTTTATTATTACCATGGTGTCGTAATACGTGAGGTCTTACTTGAGAATGCTCCAGGCACCTGGTTGTGGAAGATAGAATGAAAATTGCAACAACAAAATCCTAAATATAATAAAATACTAGTTAAACTCTAATTAGACCATAATAATACTAAGTAAGCTTTAATCAAATTCAAAGAAACCTCAAAGAAATTTCAAAGAAACAATAAAAAATCTTAAAGAAATATTGTAAAGATCACAAATATATCTCAAATACATCTCAATTCAATCTTAATTTAATCCTAGTTAAAATCCTATTGAACTTCATTCAAATTTTAGGCCAAAATTAATTAAATTTTAAATCCTAAACAAACTCTAATAAAATCCTAAATCCTAAATCAAACCATAACTAAACCTTAAATCCTAAACCAAATCCTAAATCCAAAACCAAATTCTAAACCCTAAAATAAATCCTAAAAGAACCCCAAGTCAAATCCTAAATCCTAAATAAAACCCAAACCAAATTCTAAATCCTAAATAAAACCCAAACCAAATTCTAAATCCTAAAATAAATCCTAAAAGAACCTTAAATCAAATCTTAAATCCCAAATGAAATCCAAACCAAATTCTTAATCCTAAAATAAATCCTAAAAAAATTCTAAATCCTAAACCAAATCCTAAACAAATCCTAAACTAAACTCCAACCAAATCCTTAACCAAATCCTAAATCCTAAATCAAATCCTAATCAAATCCTAAATCCCAAATGAAATCCTAATTAAACTCTAAATCCTAAATCAAACCCTAATCAAATCCTAAATCAAACTCCAACCAAATCCTAAATCCTAAATCAAATCCTAATCAAATCCTAAATCCTAAATCAAATCCTAATCAAATCCTAAATCCTAAATAAAATCCTAATTAAATTCTAAATCCTAAATCAAACCCTAACCAAATCTTAAATCAAACCCTAATCAAATCCTAATTCTAAATCAAATCCTAACCAAACTCTAAACCCTCAATCAAATCCTAAACCAAACCCTAACCAAATCCTAGTTATTCCCACAAATGATTTAAACCTCAATAACTAATGAATGAACTGTCGAACTTAACTCAAATTTTGCATACTTGTTAAAAAATAAGTTTAAAACAAGCATAAATTTTTTTAAAAGGATCGAAATTACAAAGTAGATGATTACCTCAAAAATGTGCTCGGGTATTGGTCGGCCTCCTTCTCCAACCTTGATGCCAATCTCTTAGAGCCAATATCTCTCGTTTTCATCGTTCGATTGATCTCAAAATTATCATACACATAGAAAAATAAGTTTAACATCCTTTTACATAAATTTTACTCCAATACAACTAGTACATTGTAAGAAATCATAAAAACCCTCATTGGACCTAAAAATCTACTTTTTGAGACCTTGGCCAATTTAAACCTCAATAATCCTCAATTCAACCGTTAGATTGAGCTAAGATTTATAATACACATTAAGCACAATTATGACCATTAACTTACAAAATTTTACCTCTAGATCTATTACAAAATGCTTGAAATTACTAGAAACATCAATCTTATTTTATTTCACAAACCCCAAATCATCCGAAAATAACCTTGACTTTGTAAAGCTCTTATAAAGTCATTACAATTCCAAATCACCTAAAACTAATGCTTATAGAAACCTCATCTAGTCTGCTATCAAATTCCATTCTTTGATTTGCAAAACAATCTTGGAATCATCGTCGAGACTCGGTTTTGTGCCTCAGGGTCTGATTTCAACCCTGGTTCATAATTGGCCCTCCCCGGGCATCAATATCTAGTTTTTCTAAGTAAATTTTGCTAGAATTTATTCTTATCTTTCTTTTAAAGATGCTTATATCATTTGTTTTATTAATCTACTTTGTTTTGCCTTATTTATGGTCCTACAAAGTAAATAGAAGTCACCTTTCTAAAAGGCAACATTGGTACCTTTTAGTTTTATTATCCCTTTGACTATTAACTATATTTCTAAGATAATTTGCTCAAATACTTTGAACTAAGATCTCTTATATTATAATAATTTCCACACTCTTTCACCTATTAGTCATGTTACATCATGACAACAGTGTCGTGTTGTAACACGAGTATATTGTGAAAATATAAAGAAAGAGGACTTTTATTAATGTTCAGTTACCTCGAATATTGGGAGCAACGACCAATTCCAGTGCAAATACTGCGAGGCTAGGTTCAGTCACCCCATTACAGTCAACCGGGGCTTACTGAAATGCTCCGTTCGATTCCAATAACGAGAGTCAGCCGAAAGGGAAAGGACCAATTCAACGACGGGTGAGCCTGGTTTGAAGAGCCAATTGGATCCAATTTCAAGACATCCAATCTGGGTTCTCTTACCCAATATAAGACCTGAATTGGTCGGGCAGCCCATTGCGGTCCAATTGCGGGAACATCTAGGTCTTCCTACGAGCCTCTTATCCAATATGAGACCTGAATAGGTCGGGTGACTCAATGTTGTCCCGATTACGGGGCTCCGATTCCGTTTCAGGCTGTTCCGTCCTTTGTGCTGTTCCGTCGTTTGTGCTATTCCGGGGACGTCCTTTCGGTAAAAGAATCTCTTAAAGATAAAAACGGAAGAGAAAGCTCTGACGACGGAGCCAATTCCGGATCCAAGACGGAAGATTGAAGAAATTCAGAGGCTAGGGTTTGAAAGAGGGGAGAATTAGGGTTAAAGGGGAGGAAGGTTAAGAAATGGGGGGGGGGATTTTTCACATCAAGTTTTTTGGATCAAAGAGCTAGCTTCAAGCTCTTTTCAAGGTCGCTAGTTTGAATTCATTAGGGTTTGTGAGGGAAGAGCAATCGCTGCTCAAAGTCAGTGTTTATTTTGGTATTTCGGATTTTATATAAAATATTGATAGTTTGCATTCTCAATCGGTTTGTGCAAGTCATGTAGCATCTATGAATAAAAATTTGGTATTTTCTGGATAGTTGGGTGTACTAAGTGTATACAAAAATTTTTGTTAATCTAACGATGCAATCAAGAGATATCTGGGTTTTAGTACAAAGGGTTGTCAAAAGTTCGCAGTCTAGGGTTGGATAGGGTTTCTGTGATATCTGAAGATCTATCAGTTGGATCGACATAACTTTTGGCTTGATAATAGAAGATTTGGAGATCAAGCGGCTATTCAATTTTGAGCTGGAGTTAACGGTTGACAAAGGAGAAATCACTTCTGGAGTTTCTACATCAAATTTCAAGATTGCGGCCGAGTGTCATCAGTGCGGTTTTTGGGCGTTTTCTTGCAATCTGTAAGTTGGGTTGGGCTGAAATTTTCTGAGCATATAGAAGGCTTATACTAGTATTTGGATGCAAAATTTCACACTAAGTGGACGGTTGGATCAAAAGTTACAGCTTGTCAAAGCTCATTGGTTAGGATTAGGGCTTGTTAAGAAAAACAAAAACAACTTAATTATAAACGAAATAAAGCAATTGGAATATTGTATGGTTAGAATGACTATGAGGAGTGTTTTTAAATACTTGGAAATTGATATTTCAATTATATTCTTCATACATGGATAAAATTTATTAGGGTTTCTTTGTTATTTGTAAAAACAACTATACCTTCCACAGCCAGATACCCAGTGTATTTCCAAACAAGACAACACGTAATATGACAACGGGTTGCTAGATGACATTGTATTGGATCGTGGGCCACAATTTGTATCAAGGTTATGGAAGTCACTCTTCAAGATTCTAAAGATTGACATCAATCTTTCCTTTGCCTTCCATCCTCAAACTCATGGCCAAATGGAGTAGATCAACCAAATTCTTGAGCAATATTTGAAGTGCACTATCAACTATCAACAAGATAATTGTTCTTCCTACTTGTCATTGGTGGAGTTTGCATATAATAACACAATCCATGCATCTACGCAACAAATGCCATTCTATTCAAACTACAATCATTATCCAAAGTTGGATATGATAGAGCCTTCAAAGTCGGCAAATCTAGCAGCAGAGGAGTTTACTACGAAGATGGCCAAACTTCAAGCAACCATAAAGACTCACTTAGAAAGAGCTCAACAATATGATAAGTTACTGGCAGATGAATTGAGGAAGGAACATCCTCGATTCCAAGTTGGTAATAAAGTATAGATTTTTTGATGCAATATAAAAACCAACAGGCCTTGTGATAAGTTGGACTACCAAAAGTTGAGACCATTTGTGATTTAGAAACAAATTAATAACATAACTTATTACTTAGAGTTACCTTCATCCATAAAGATTCATCTAGTCTTTTATGTTTTGCTTTTATAAAAGTATAAAGACTCAAAAATACTAAGTCGAAGACAACGTCCACGTCTTATGATTGAAATCAATAATCATATTGGATTTGAGGTAGAAGAGGTATTAGATCCAAGGATAAGACATGGAAGAGTAGAATATCTAATCCATTAGCACGGATATGATATCAACAATTACACGTAGGAACCAGTTGGTAACCTTATGAATGTACAAATAAAGATTTGAAGGTTCCGTCAATGACATCTATTCAAACTGGAATCTTTTAGAATCTTTTGGAACCTTTTAGAATCTTCTTTAATTGTACGTTTGTGACATCACCTCTTCTTTTAGCTTCGAGGTCTCCGAGAAGTAATATTATAATAAATCAATATATGTGCAAAAAGTTGAAGATCTATCGCATGGTGTCCGCTATATATTTCAATTATTTTTTGCAAGGTAAATTATTCATAGGCCCTTGTAGTCATCGATAATGTCCTAAGCCTTCTACTTATGACCAAGCATGAACTTTGATATCTTTATTATAGAATTGTCCTACCAACACTCCTTTTGGACATCTTTTATAGGTAGATTCCATGTCAAATATAATTACCAGCAACCTATTACTAAATATCCTTGAATGTCTTTATAGTTCAGGCGGCTCTTCATCTCATGGTCATCTCCGTAAGCTTTGGTTGAGATGGTATGATCGATTAGGCATCTATTTCTTGACTATCCATATCATATAAAGTAGATAAGACCAAAAGAATATAAACAAGCTATGGTTGTGAACTCAAACTACTTGACTTATAATATTCTAAACATTTGAAAAAATTGCCTCTTCAGAGGTTGCCTCTTTCCTTTCTTTATGAGGCTAAAATTAAGAATTTCATATTATATTCTAGAAAAGCTTCTTATAAGCTTCCTAAACAATATTTTGACTTTATATATATTTGGAGTTGATTGATAGGTTAGAAACTTGATTAATAAGCTATTCATGTGCTACATATATTGGTAACTTATGAAACAAGCTAATTATATAGTGTTCGTATAAAAAACTTGTCGTGCAAGTCAAGATACATGTCATGCAAAGTCAACACGTCTTTAGAGGTCATATAGAATGTCGCTACATAGATCCTAAGTTAAATATAAATAAATAAATATATATATATATATATATATATATATATTTGAAGGCAAAAGTGAAGCCTTCTTCACTCTTATCAATTCCTTTCTTGCTTCTAGTCTAGATTTTCAAGAGTCTCTAATTTCCTTATCTTTTGGCAATAGTCATTCCAATTTCATTTTAATATACATACTTCTTTATTTCTATTTTGTCACTTTTCTTTTGATTTATATATTTTTTAATTTATACATTTTCTTTCAGTTTATGTCCTTGGCACATCCACATCTAAAAGTGGATATACATTCTTGATAGTTTGTTTATTAAGGCTTCAATAATCAATGCAAAGTCGAAGTCCACTATCTTTTTTGGATGTAAAGAGTATAAGAGCTTCCTATGGTGATAATTTTTTTCAAATGAGGGCCTTCTTTAAGAGTTTATTCAATGACTTTTATAATTCTTCAAGTTCATTTGGTACTAGGTAATAAATTAGTTGACTTGTTGGATTGGCCTCAAGCACTAGTTTTATTTGAAAGATGGCACTTCAATCAGGTGGCACGCTACTAAGTAAGTCAGTTGTAAAGATGCCTTGATATTCATGTATAAGTTGTTCTACTCTTTTTTCTCCTTTGGTTGTCTTTTTTGCCACTGAGGTAAGATTTGGAACCACCACATATACTGATTGTTTATGCCATATTTGCTTCTTTATAAAGATTATTCCTACAAATAAGCTCTTAGTTGTAGATTGTTTTGCTATCCTTTTTGATAGAAGGGCACAAAGAGTCACTATGCATCCTCTATCTTTGAAGGAGATTGTCCTTGCTAGCCAATAAACTTGTTTATTTCCTAGTTCTAGCCATGGCAGACTAAGGATAATATTATATCTAAGCTTTGTTACTCTAAACTTCTCCTTCAAGGCATATGTATCATTTAGCCTTACGATGTCATATTATAATTATTTATAGTATGTAAAAATTAACTAAAATATATAATATATTTATAAGTATTGATATATATTAGAGTAGTTAGTATATTAATTTAAAGAGAGTTGATATAAAAAAAATTATTTTTATATTGATTATAGTATTTAAATTTTATAGAATTTATATATTTAATATAAATTTAAGGAAAAGATTGAGCTTAAAGATAAAAATCCAAACCTCTAAGAAACTTATTTGGAGGAATGAAAGCAAGGTATAGATGGATGAAGGCTAAAGGTAAAGATTTTCATCCCTATTGATCAAAGATCATGCCCAATAGGCATTCAACAAGCATTCCACAACCGTAACAAGGATTTTGGCGACTTCAAAAGGAACATTCAAGAATCAAAAGTAAGGATTATAAGATTTAGAATTTGGACTACAATTTGTATGTAAATTTTAGAAGATTTGGAATTATGGTGATGAAATTATAGCCATTTGAAGTTAAGGTATCTTTTTAAGTTATATTATTGCTCTTTTGAAGATACAAGGAGTTTTATGACAGATTTTGAGAATCAAAATGTACAATCATAAGGATTATTTTAAGAGCTATATTATTTATAGAATAATTTCTATATTTGAAGTTTATATGAAAAAATTATAGAGTGTTGAAGACATCACATGTAAATCAAAGGCAGTAAGTGAGTTGTTTTGTTGATAGTAATAGTTGGAGCCATATCTTAAGTTTTTGGATGAAGTTTTGGCCCCAAATTTTCAAAAGTATAAGTTATTAGATTAAAAAGCTATATATCAAAGTATTATGGTATTTAAATATTTAATCTATGAAATATGAAGAAAATTGCATATATATATATATATATATATATATATAAGTAAACAAGAATTTGAAGCCATTATTAAGATTTTGGCAATATCTCAAGATCCATAATGAATTCGCAATTAAAATTTGTTATGATATTTGTTAAAATCATAACAATACTTTGTGTAAAATATGAGATTGTTTGAATAGTCCAATTAAGAGATATGAGCTATTGAAGTTCAAGAAAAATTCACCTAAAAGATATATAAGATTTTATAATATTTTTATCACATTTTTAATGACCTTATGTATGAAGGACTTACGTATTGATGTAATTGTCTTTATAGGAATAATTTTATATATAGACTTAGTATTTTTTATCTTAAAGCTTGGTTGAGCAATTAGTAGTAGCTAGAAGGCCAACGCTTTCTTAAGGCAAATTCTCTCTACTCTGACAATAGTTTCTTCTTCAATTGTCTCGTTTAATATATTTTCTTAATCATTTGTTAAGTATACATATCCTCCTTTATCTACCTTTATTTTTATTCAAAATTGGTTGCAATTATTGTCGAGATGTAATTTTTTGTAGAGCTACAATTTACAAGCACTCGACATAGATGTCTTCTTAGTTGATCCATTAGACATACCAATTGATTCTTTTGATAGTTGTACAAGGCTATGCCATTTGTGTCTAAGAAATAGCAATTATTTCCAATACTAGCCATTGGTGTCTTTATTAGAGAGCTATGTTTTCTTGCTCTACTTCTTCATCAATTTGTTGGCCCTCGAGATTATGAACCTACAGTGATTTATTGGTACTTGAATTTTGACGTTTTGGATAGTCTCTAATTTGTGTGTCTAATTTCCAATAGTAAAAGCACAATTCCTTTTTGTCCCAATATTTATTATCTCTGTAGTATCAATGGTCCTTATAGAGTATCAATCTCCATCAATGTTCATTGTTGTGCCATAGTATTAGCTAATGGCATAGAATCCTACACTATATGTTGAACTCCATGATTTTTAAAATTTATAATATCAATCTTTTTGCAATCTTAATTGCCTCTTCAAATATTTGTGAATCCTTTTCATTCCACCTCTTGTTAGATTATATGTTTCAATCCTCATATGAATTAGTCCATCATCTCTGCCTTTAAAACATTGCTAATTTGGAGATATACGGAATTTGAACTAGGAGACATAACCTTGCTTTGAACTAGATTGTGTAAGGTTAGCCAATTAATTGCATACTAATTTTTCTACATTGATGGGTCAAAATTGACTTCTAAACTCGGTTTCAAACTCCTCTCATTCACAAAATCTATCTTAAGCTTGATGTTGCCACCAAATAGCTGCTATACCTCTCAAATAATTAGAAGCACATATAATCCCTTTGCTGATATTTGTCTCAGATAATTGGAAGTACTATCACATGTTGAAGAGCCATTAGCATATATCTATTTTTTTTAAGGTCTTTGAGTATGCATTAGGCTTGCTCAATTTCAGCCTAGTAGATGTCAACTCTTCTTGTCTTAAAAGCTTCTATTTACCCTTACAGAGTAGCTATCTGACTTAAGAAATGTTATATCTGAGTCTCCATTTGAGATTGCTCTGCCATATCTTCTATGCTGCAATTTCCTTACTGAATTTTATTATTGTAATGCCTACTCTTTTTATAGTTGATTTCTTAAAGTAGCTTATTGTAGCATCAAAATGGTACCTGATGTGATCACAACAATTCACTTCTAATTAAATGATGGCTATCAATACACTACCAAAGAATAGACTAACACTCGCTTTGATACCAATGAAATAGGACTAGATTCTCTATTGTCTAAAATCTTACCAATTTCATAAGAAAAAAGATCTTGACACAACATAAGACCAAGTACATTAGAACAAAATTGAAAGTAACTAAACAAAATAGAACATAAAAGACAAAATTAAGTAAAAGAAAATAGAACCAAACAAAATAAAACAAGAAAAAGCAACCAAATTTTACTAAGACAAAGAGTTTGAAGCCATACCTAACCAAAAGCCCAAATAGCCTTTGTCAATCTTATTTATACTTTGTTCAATTGTCCTTGAAACTTTCTAAAATATTTCTAATGATAGATTCCAACAAAACAATTATCCTTTTAAAAGACTTTAGAGGTAGGTCCGACCATGATAACTACCCTAAGTCTTTTAAAAGGTTCTATAGTGGCTTCTACATGAATCACCATCCTAACCTCAATTCTAGAAACTTCTCAAAAATGACTCCAATTACACATTTCTATCTGTAAATAATACAAATATCCTATTCATGCTCTATTATAGCTATCCATTCTTTATCACTTTTTTAAAAATATAGCCATAAATATTTTTAAGAATGAATTTAAATTATATAGTAGTTATGACTTTTTTTCCATTAATGGTATAAATCAAAAAAGAGCAATCCTAGAAATAAATGTTTTTATAATTTTGACTAGAATAAATCCATCAAAATATTGAAAATGATGTAATCTTATATAAAGCTTTATTTGTTGAAAAAACCCTCGTAGTTTTGATCTTATTCTATCAAACTTCTCCAACATACTTATCCTTGCTTCTTTTATATTTAGAATGATAAGGTTCTTCAAATTCAATTGTAAACTTGATCTACCTTTCTTTTCTAACTATACAACTTTATAGCTCAAACTTTGAACTTCATTGTTGATTTCTTCTACAAGAATAGGAATGATATCTCAATAATTCACATTGAAAATATGTGAAATTTCTATCCTAAGAGTGTTAATAAGCTTAAAAAGATGTGTAATAGTTGCAAATCTATTCTAACTTATGCCAAGTATGGCATCCATAATTATTCTTTCTATAGGCAATTCAAATAAATTCAAAAAGTTCAATTAGAGGAGGATAATTTGCAACCTCTAGTATTAAATAAAAATTTCTACAAATAAGAGTAATCCACTCTCTTTAAAGAAAGAAAGAAATAAAATAAAATAAAATAAAATAATAATGTTAAAAAACTATAAGTTAGTTTAAAGATCACTGATTTACAACCTTCAATGATACAACAATAGAATTAAAATAATCTTCTCTTTTCTAGAACAAAACAAGAACAAAGAATTAGGACTCTTGCCAAACTATAAATGATATGAACCTCAAAAAAAAAAAACTCAATATACTCTTGTGTGACTTGAAAAGATTAAAAAGCCACTCAAAGATGGTAATATATTGAACTAGAATGGCTATTACTAAACACAATAATACTAAAAAGTCTTGAAACAAGACTAAAGATTAAAACGCAATGAGAATAGTGAACAAAGCTTCACTCTAACTTCCATATATACTATCTAACTAGAAGCTACATGACAATGTTTTGTAAGACCTGCAACACATTGTCATATTGTGATTTGGCTACCATATGAAAATATTATGTTTATATGTTTGATATATAATTTATTAAGTAACATAATAAAAGCCATGTTAGTAGATTTTAATTGGTTGTAGAATGTAGTTAAATTACTATTTTAAAAAGAAGTTGTTTAAAAAAACTACTATTAGAATTTACATAATTTTATTTTCTTTTGATAGTGGCTTATAAGATTAATTTTGGTTGATAATAACTTTTACATTTTTAAAGTCACCTTTGTTAGACATTAGTGACCCTTGAAGTCTTCTTTTGTTTCTTTTATTTGATGTTTAGAGCATATATTATATAAATCTTATTAGAAAAAAGATCAAAAAAGGATCTTGGAAGCAAAAAGAGAAGTTAGGGCATCTATATGGATGAATGCAGATAGATGATGAAAATCTCCATTCCTATTGGCCAAAAATCATGCCCAATGGACTTCAAAGAGGCTGCTTGAGGCCTTATTAAGTATTAAGGTTATTCTTTCAACGTTATTTGAGCTTTGGAGGTTAGAATCAAGAAGTTTAGGTTTTTGGCTATGATTTTGGTAAAAATTTTGTATGATTTAGAATTTATATAAAAGAAATATAGATGCTAAAAGTTATAGTATTGATTTTGTATCTATTATCATTCTTTGGATATAATGCGCACGTACAAACAAAAATAAAGAATTGACAACTAAGATTGAAGAGAATATTCTCTTGGCTACACTTTTGGCATATTGTTTGATAGATTCTAAGTTAAGATGAAGGAGATATTGGAGGTTGAAGTTAGCGCTTGCAATTTAAGGATAAAAAGTGATCTGATTTACTAATGGTTGTGTTTTGAGCTATATCTTGAGTAATTTGATAAGATTTTGGCTCAAAATTTTTAAAAATATGTGTAATCATGTTAATAAACTTTATGCAAAAAATTTGTGACATTTGAATTTTGGATTTTTGAGATATAAAGAAAATAGTGCTTAGGTACTTATAAATTAGGGATTTAGAGCACTTGCTAGGGTTTCTAAGATGTCAAAAGATCAGTAGAAAAATTATAGTTCATTTTTTTTTTTGTAGTAAAGCTTAAGTATAATAGCTATGTTATCTCAAAATTTTAAAGAAATTAAACAGTTGGATTAAGAGATATGAATATCTAAAGTTTGGAAAGAAGAAATCCTTTGCAAGAAAAAATATATTTTGATGGATTTTGCTACAATTTGGACATTTTATATAAAGTGATGAGGTTTTGGAAGCTAAGACTTTGTATATAAATTAAATGTGGAATAAATCACTTATTGGAGCTTAGCCAATAAGTTAAAGTTAAACCATCTACAGCTAATTATTCCATGTATTCTTAGATTATAAAGCATACTACACAACAATGTGTTGATTTTGCAAGACACGTGTCTTAATTTGTAAGGAAAGTTTTCTATATGTGCACCACATAGTTAGCATCTTCTATAAGCTACCAACATGTATAAAGCATTGTTAACCTTTTCATCATGTTTCTAAATTATCAATCAACTACAAGTTTGTAACAAATATTCAGTTTCCAAAAACTTTACATTCCTTGATTTCTTTGTGTTTCCTTCTCAATAACCAATCAAAATATATTATTGAATCTTTATGTTATATCCTTGCTATTTAAAATAAAAATTCAAACATAATAAAAAAAAACCTTAAATAATTATTCTTGATTCTTAAAATTTTTATAATACAAACCTTGATTAATATTCATATTATTCTAATTATCAATATAAAAATAGCCACAACCATTGCTTCATGGCAATAGCATGGTCCACGTCTCTCAACAAATTTCACTCAATGTGTATTTACCAAAACAAATTACCACACATAATAATAACACACAAACACAAACAAGTGATTGGCATTCATGTTTTCATAGAAGCTTGGAGTTGCACATCATGAATGAACATGCTTCACAAAAGTGATTAGTTTTGAAGGTGCACCAACATGGAACTTCAAATTCTATAATGCACATTGGCACTCAACTCAAATCAAAACACATTGTGTCCTAATATATGTAATACAAATTTCACTGAATTTCTCAAGTTGGATGAATTTAACCTTCAAGGAGCAAACACCTACCATTGTTGTTGTGGGAGGGGGGAATTGAGGTCATGCTCTGGGGAGCATCATGGAAGAGTGGTTTTTTTAATTTCCAGCAAAGAAAGAATGGAGGAAAAGGGAAGTAAGTGTGTGACCAGGGCAGTATTGATTTTCCCAGTGCAAGGGTTCAGCTTGTGAGTGCCACCCCGCAACAACATACAAACACACACACCAATGGAGACAAAGAGGGGCATGAGGCCAGCAATGGGAAACCTCCCGCAGGGCAAGGCTAAGAATCTCTCTCTCACACTCTCGATCGCCCAGCCCAGCCCAGCCCTGGCCTCATTCCAGCTCACCAGACAAGATGGAGGGGGGGGGGGGATCAGCCCATGAGAGGCGCCACAGCCGCATGGCTTGTGTGCTTCAGGATGACGCTACCCGGCTCAGCAAAACCGTCACGGGGAAGGGTCAACAACAACAACATGTCGGGGTGTGGGCTGCAGGGTCCGCCATGTCCGGGAATGTTAGACAGCCTCGACAAAGTGTCGTCGTGTGGTGGGCGGGCCATCTGTGTGCCTGGTGCCGGGCCTATCCCGCGCTGCTCTGCCCTGCCCCCTGGACTGGGCTGGGTTGTGAAGGCGTTCTGCTCCTGCCCGGCCATGGGAATGGGCATTCTTACAACGCAGTGCTTCTCAACATCGCTCCGTCATCGGCATTTCTCGTCGGTCGACATCCTGTGAGCACACCTCCCCCCCCCCCCCCCCCCGCCCCTCCACGCCATCGCCACTGCCTCTCCGTAGGATCTCCTCCGCTCACCTTCCCACTCCTTCCTTCTGCTGTTCAGCCCGTTTTGCTTCTGGCGCGAGATTTCGTTTGGTTTCCGCATTTTCGCAGATTGCTGTTGGAGGCTCACGGCGTGAGTGTGGTGTGGACGTGGTGCTGCGTTTGGGCATCGGCACCCCGTTTGTTGGCTTCTGCCCTTGCTTCGGGTGGTCTTCTGTTCATCCACGCCCGCACTTCACGTAGGGAGGCATCGGGGTTCTGCTGCGGTGCGAGGTCGAATACCTCGATTGCGTCTGTGGTGACAGAAAGGTCTGTTTGCTTTTGGAATTTGAAAGCTCAAGGAGTGTATGGCGCAGCAGAGCACGCGCGCTACCCTTGCGTATTTGCTTCTTGCAGGGTCATAGTTTAAATTTGAGTAGTTTTCGATCGTCGTGTCCGTAGTCCGGAGAAGCGCCGTGGCGTCGTCGGCGGTGGGTTTGTGAATATGATTTTCCGGTGGGAGAATGGTCTCTTAGGATGCAGTGGTCTGCGACATCTTTCAGTTTCCGGGTCAGCATCGTTGCAAGAGTTGTGTTTCGTGGAGGGTTTGCGAGACATTGGAGGTTCTATCCAACGATCGGCGAGGCATCCGACAGTTAATCTCAGACGTGGGCCGAGTACTGGAGGCAGCTCGTTTGGACGGGTTGTGCGACGTGCTGTGGAAGGAGGAATTATCTGCGCTGATGATCGTGCGCAGTCTTGACGCTCGGCTGCAGAGGACCCTTTGATGCCCGCCGTCGTTAGACGCCTCCGAGGCATCATTTTCTTTCTGGATACGTGCAAGGGTGATTCTCTTAGTCTGGAACTTGGCGTTAGTAGGGCGATTGTGCTTCCAATGCACAGAGCGAATTGTTTTAGGGTTCGACATTCGATTTCGTGATTCACAGCCTTCCGGATGTACGTCCTCAGGCTTCCTGTTCGTGGTCCTCTCTTTGGGATGAGGCGCTTTGTTGTTGCCGACGTACGCTGTGGAGTGTGTCGGATTGCTTGTTTTGGTTGGGTTCTTGCTTTAAAACTGGAAACGCGCGTGAGATAACTTTTCCTGTGATTTCTGGACCTGCACAATGAATCACGAGTTTTTGCAAGCGGTAGACTCCTGCAAGTTGTAAGCGGGAGCGGTGTCGTCAATTGGATTGGTCTGCCTGACCGAATTTGCGCCGGGTGGAAAATCAACACATACGCACCACAATTTGGTGGTTTGCGGCAAATGCAGTAGCTGACGCAGGCGTTTGTTCTGGATGCGTGGTAAGCATACGGGGTTTTCTTTGTTGCGTGGTGGCGATCTGGTATCACAAAGTTGACAGACTCCGAAACGGTCGTCCTAGCCTCCGGGAGAATCGTTCCCGTTTTCCTGGTGCCCTCGTGATCCTTTGGAAATGGGAGTCGGCATTGTACAGCGGACCGAGGATAATGCGCCAGGACCAGGGGTTGTTCCCCGAAACAGGCCATGGTGGCGGTGTCAGTTCTTTTGCGCTCATGCCTTTGGTGGCAAGTGGTGAAGAGCTCGAACGTACAAGTTACTCCAAGCCAAATTTTGGCTTTGCGTCTAGCTCGGACTGTGGTTTTGTCTACATTGCGGCGAGTTTGCCTTGGTCGATGCTGAGCGTTAAATGTGCTGTCCTGACCACGTGTGTGCAACACGCGCATTTTGCTGCCTGTGTAGTGTGATATTTCAGTGTGCATTTTGGACGTCGATTTATTTATGATGTCGGTTGTATGGATGTTACGTTTTGGTTGAGTCGTTTATTTGGCGCAGCTGCAGCGGCATCCAGTTTTTGTGGCCCTGAGTTATGTTGCGCGTTCTGTCGCAGGGCAAGTCCTGGTACGAAGCTGGCACTTTGAAGAGTTTGGATCGTGGCATGTGGTGCGGGATACTATTAGTTGGAAAGGGAGAAGTTATTTCCGTGTGGTCAACGTGGCTGGTGATGGTATGCGCGTGTCGATCAGTATGAGCAGAGGAGCGATCGATTGATCCTTGGAGGGGGGTGGAAGCGAGGAACTCACGCTCCTGTAAGTATGCCAGAAGGACGGGGCGTGGATATGAACGGTGAGACAATGAGCATGGAGGTTAGGGAGGCGCAGTCTCCTCTGAAGTCTGAGAATTCCCAACCCAAGAGAAGGTCTCCTTTACGGGCGTGCAAGCCGGAGAACGTAGACGTGAACGTTGTGAGTAGCAAGCAGGCTGGACAGGGGATGGCAGGAGGGCCGAGCACAAACGGCTCGGACACCAAATCGAGGACCGGAAGTAACGTGGAGAAGTTCGTGGAGGTGGCGGAAGCCCGTTTCAGAAAGCGCTGCGAGGTGAGAGTTGCTGTGGAGGGAGGTGGTTTGAGTTAGTTATGATTTGGATGGGAAGCAGTGACGGAATGTGGAATTGCGGGGTTGTTGGGGTTGCTTGTTGTGTCGTTTCGGGGGCGCAATGTAGCCGTGGTCGTGTTCGTGAGGAGGTTCAGAAAGATGTGGGGATAGCAGGATGTGCGTCGGAGAATGAACGTGTGTTACACACAGAAGTGTATGAGGGGCGTTTCATAATGGCTGACTTGGTGGTCATCGATGCCTTCCACTTCTGCGTGGGGTTTCTGTTTACGTAGATGTTACAGCTAGCTGGTGTAAGTGGGGTATATAATCTGTTGTTCAACGCATTGCCCGGGTGCAGGTTGGTCTTGGCCTGGGCGACGGAACGACACAAGAAGCGATGCGATTGTTCAGAGCGAGCAAACATCTCCTGAAGACCAACATCGGCACCATCGGAACCGGGACGGTGAGTCGTCGAGCTCGTCGGCTGTGGTTGCCTTGGGATGGGTAGAGAGTTTGGGACATGTTTGTAAAAATCTTTTGCAGTGTGATTGGATTGGTGAAGTACGCAGAGCCCCCTTGTTGTGTTGCGAGAGGTGATGAATTGTCGAGCTGAGTGTTGGCGGTCGTGTATGTGCTGTTGAAGGCGGAGGAGACAGAGCGCCTGTGGAGTGCGTGCGTGCTGTACGTCGTGAGAAGGCTGGGCACCGGGGTGTGTGCAGGGGGGGACAGAGTTGAGAATGGAGCACCCGCGGGGTTTACATTCTCTCAGCTGTTGCGGGAGACGAGGCTGAGGTAATAGAAGCTTCTCCGGACTGAGCAGGTGGTCGTGTGTTTTGAGCAGCGGAGGAAGTTGCACACGTAAACTTGGTGTTGGGTTAGAAGAAAGTAGCTGGATCACCTGGGTTTGACTTGAAGCGGCGTTGAGCATCTGTGGTTATGGTCTGAACAGGGTTCTTGCGGTGGATGTTAACTGTGTTGTTGTGACGGTGACAGCGTGGTTGAATTTTTCAAGGAGCTCCCCCAGTTCCTCGCAAAGGCTGGCCCGACGCTGAAGTCTGTGTACGGAGAAGATTGGGAGAAGCGGCTCCAGGTAAAGAATGGATAAGGTTGCAATCCAGCTGATGGGGTAGCGTTTTTGGAGTAGCTTGGGTAGGACAGCGGAGATGACGTGTGACGTCGTGGGTGTGCAAACAGGTGAAGGAAGTTCAGGCCAATTTTGTTCACCTGATGGTCCTGTACAAGTAAGTGACTGTGCAGCCAGATGTGCTCGTGGGGTGATCTTTGGGGTGGCACGTGGTTGTTTTTTTGCGCACAAAGTGATGTGGTGTTGTGCGTGCAGCTATTACAAGAGGATTTATCAGCACCTTTTCGTACTCCCCGAGAAGCAGGCGAGAGGTGGGAATGGGCTGTGTTTAGGTGGCGGTGGGGACGCAGCCACTCCGGTGCACATGCGTTTTGGTTGGATGCTGTTTTTAGCGCTGCGGACGCACGTGCTGAACCACTTCGCGGACTTGGTGACTTGCACCAACGGGCTGTTGGCTGTGATTGTACGAGAACCCTCGCGTGTCGCACAAACTCGTTGCAATGCACTGCTTTGTCGTGGTGTTTAGGGAAGAGTGGATGTGAGGAAGGCGTCGCACGGAGTCCACGCTGCTGTCAAGCCAGCAACCACGTGGCATGTCTGTGTGGGGTGCCTGAGTTTCACTTGGAAGTGAGACGTCGTTGCCATCCAGCAACGTGTGCTGTTATTGCTTGCGCTGGTTCTGCACGGTTCACAGGGCCGGGTCGTTGTGGGTTTGGTCAGTGCGGTTTTGTTTGTGAGCTGATGTGTGTTTGGTGATGACGTTTGCAGATAGTGTTGATCATTCATATACCACTGACGTGGAGAAGATTTTCGTTTGACGATAAACTGAAGTTTGGTAAACTGCTCAGCCTTGTGAACTGGTCGCGAGTGGTGTTTTGGTGGCTTATAGGGTCGTATCGAGTTTGTTGGTTGTGTATGGGGTCCACCTGACGAATCACGTGTTGGTACGAAACAGCAAAAAGGAGTGCGGAAGGGGTGAACCTAGTTGGATCACTGTGCTATCTGTACAATGCATCAGAGGAGGATGTGGCTGGGATGGTGGCGAAACTGAACGAAATGATAAAAGTCCTGATTGGCAGTCCTGCGACTGGGATGGACGGTGGCGACATCCCGCAAATTGGCGGGATGAATCCAGGTGCTGGTTGGTCGTGTTTGTGAAAGTGGTTAGGGCAGTTGCAGTGGGTGTTGGTTGGGCATGGGTGACTGCGTGGAGCAAAGCGATTGTCAGGAGGGTCCCTGCATAGATCTGATGATGGGGAGCTTTGCAGATGGCGTGACATACTTTGAGGGCTTGATGGAGGTTGAGCAAATATCATCGAATCTGGTGATTCTGGAGGAAGATTACGATGGGTGGTATCGCAGTCGGGGAGAACTGGATGAAAGGATGTTCATCAATGGTGAAGACAGCTTGATAGGTGCTGTGTCGAGCAGCAGCACGACAAGTGTGTGTGGGGTGAAGGTAATGGTGGTGCAGTTGAAAGCGATGTTGTTTGAATGATGGGGTTAGGCTGGCACGCTGCGTGGGGCATAATTTGCGGTGTTGTTTGGGTGGAAGAATAGCTGAAGTGGGTTGATGTTGTAGTTGGAGGGAATGGGTGGGCTTGGAGACTTGGTTTGGCAGTAGGGGAGGTAGCTCAGTCCGGTTTGGTTATGCGGTACATGGTAGTGAAGACCCTATCCTTCCATGGTGCCTAGTTTTCGGATTGTACATGGAAATTGCAACGTTGGCAATGGTGTTTGAATGTGAGTCATTGGTATCAGTGCACCCGCATTTCTCTGTGCACCAGCGCGGGAATGTGAGCAGTTGACTGACGGGTTGTGTGAGTTTCGCAGAGGAAGCGCGACGCAGTAACTTCAGCGGGACAGGGGCGTGCAGTATCATCAGGGGCATCGCCTTCGTCGCCATGCGGTTCACCTGAGTCATCGCCTGCTGTAATGGGAGGCGTAGCGGGTGGTAGTACCTGTAAACCCCCTCCCACACCTGTTAGCATTACTATGACGACAGCTAAATGGCTGCGCACTGTGATAGCACCGTTGTCGGCAGAGCCATCTCCGGAGTTGGAGCGGTACTTGCGGGTTTTTGAGCGGAACATCGCGTCGGAGATGAAGGTGAGGGCGAACGTAATTCTTGGAGGCATCTTTGAGGCCCGAAAGTGGCGAGGAGCGGGAGAGGCGGGAACTTCGGACAGCATGTGGGGCGATCAGCGCAGGCTGGAAGCGTTGAAGTTGTATTACAAAGTTTTGGGGGCCATGTGCACGGCGGAATCCCATCGGCTGCGCAGCGAGCATCTTCCGTTTCTGCCGAATGAGCGGTTTCATCGGTGCATGCTTGCGTGCTCGGCAGAACTGGTTTTAGCGAGTCATAAAACCGTGACGATGACGTTTCCTGCGGTGCTGGAGCCAGCAGGGATAACCGCGTTCGATTTGAGCAAAGTGATTGAAGGGTTCGTGCGGCACGAGGAGACTCTTCCTCGGGAGCTGAAACGGCACTTGAATTCTATCGAGGAGAGACTTCTGGAAAGCATGGCTTGGGAGAAGGGGTCTTCGATGTTCAACTCTCTTGCTATCGCGAAGGCAAATCTTGCGCCGGAGATCAACCGGCTGAAGTTGATGGCGGAGCCCATGCCAGCTTTGGATACCTCGAAAGCGCAGCAACGTTCTCCAGTGGATACGGCGGATGGGCGCATCGGAGGTTCCAAAGTGGACGACCCAGCAGGTGAGGATGTTGTGTGCGCTTGGTACGATGGTGGTCTCGTGGTTAGAGGAGGCAGTGAAGTCTGCGTGCTAGGGACGGATGCTATGGTGCGAGCATCTTGTTATATCCGTACGGTTGGGTGTTGACTGGTTTGGGGCGTGATGTACTGGCCTTCGCAGTTGGCTGATTGTGGGCAGTGCATCGAAGTTAGTGTGGGGGTTGATGCTGCTGTGAGCGGGTAGTAGTGCGCAGAATCTTTACTTGGTGTGGGCATGCTGACGACGTTGAGATCTTGTGACCTTCAGGGGAATCGAAAGGGGGAGCAGCCTCGCCACCTCGGCAAGGGTCAATGACAGCCGTGAAAGGCAATGCGGGTGCAACAGGTGGCAGCGCAGAGCAAGGTGAGAGCGCGAGTTTCATGTCACCAGCGAGAGGTCCTTCTGCATTCACGGCGTTCAGTTCTCCTCAGAAGAGCCGGGCAATGCCGCCGCTGCTGCTAGCTTTTGCAAGGTACGTACGGCCGTGGCTATTGCAGTTGTGGTTTGAAGGTTTGTGTGGAGTAGTGTAGGCGAGGTTCTATGTGTTGGTTGTTTTGATTTTCGCGTTAAAGTTGGTTGCAAGAGGTTTTTCATGGTAGTGTACGTTGGGGAGATCCGGTGGTATGACGGTGGATAGTTTGTATTGGTGGTGAGAGGCGCCGTGGATCAAAGTTTTTGTACAGTGCACTGTATGTACGAGAGGTTGTGTTAGTTGGGTGGTCCGGCGCGACACTGAGAATGCGTGTTTTGTGTGCAGCCCCCAAAGGCCGAATCCGCAGGCTGGAGGCGAAACCTGTGCAGAGACTTGCATCAATGTTTTTTTTCAGAAGGTAAACATGCGAGGCGAAGGATGGTCTGCGGGGAAGTTAGCGGTTTTGGAATGAATGCGGATTCATTAGAAAGCTGTGCTGAGCTGAGAGGTTTTGCCTTGAGAGGGAATGGAAGCATGTGAAGCAGGGCGTTTTGGGAATGATTGAGAGAGAATACCAGGCGTGCGTTAGATGTTTGTAGTTAAGGTATTTGGGGGTTTCTGTTAGTGCGAGTAAGGACAAGGGGGTTGGTGCACCCTGATTACAGGAGAAAGGACAGCAGCTGGGGACGAGTCCCTAGGTGATGTTTTATGTGGCAGGGAGCACATCGGGGGCATTGTCAGTTGTTTCCCTTGCCTGTGAGATGTTGTCGTTTGTTCCGTATTGTACAAGCGTGGCTCGTCAGCGCTGTCGTTAGTGGCACGCAGTGTGTCTGTGTAAGGAGTTCGGTGGCGGCGGTGGCAGGGATGTGTTGGAGTGGCGTCGGTTGATAGAGGAATGGCACGGGAGTTGTTGCAGTAGGGAAGTTGTCCGATCCAGGAGGGGTCCCTGAACAATGTTAGGTGGAATGTGTGGGCAGGTGTTGAAGCTGGCTGCTGTTCGGATTCGGAACTTGTGTGAACGTCTGCAACAGTCGCAGCAGGTGGTAGAACGTGTGAACCGTGCGTTGCATCATGCTCTGAACCACGAAACAGGTCTATTCTTCAACCGGCACATCGACCAAATCATCCTGTGCTGTGTGTACGGTATCTGCAAGGTACGTGAAAGCGTTCGGAGTGTTGGTGGGCGCAGCAAGTAGGTGTGGGTAGAGCACAGGAGTTTTGTTGTTGAGTTTGGCACATTGGAGAGTGATGAAGAGGTGGAATTGATTTGATGGTGAAACTTGGGCGTGGGGATGATGAGAAGCGGCGTGTGTGGTGGAGCGTGCAGGTGAGCAAAGTGAACGTGACTTTTCGAGATATCATTTACCACTACAGGAAGCAGCCGCAGTGCAAGCCGTATGTGTTCCGCAACGTGCTCCTTGACGGGTCGGTTGTGTGGAGATCCGGGGTAGGTGTTCGGGGCCCTTGCATGGTGAAGGTGTTGGGGGATAGGAGAAGGTGGTTGTACAGGGTTACAGGGTTATCGGGAGTGAGCTGTTATGGAAGTGGGTGTGCATGCGTGACGCTGATCTCGTGTGGCATGGTCGTGCAGAAAGCAGGGCAGGAGACAGGGGACATAATAAGATTTTACAACGAGGTGTTCGTTCCTTCAACGAAGTCGTTCTTGCTGCAGGTGGGCTCGAGTGCAGGCGTGGCAGTTCCAAGCAGCGTTGGTGTTCCTTATGAGAGAAATCAGGGTGAGGGTGACCCTTTATCCTGGTAAACAAACTGCAACAAGATCAGTCTGCAGTAGTCAAGGTAGGTGCAAGGCTTGACGAGCACGACCTCGTTTATATTCCAGTACAAGTGTTGAGTGCATGTTTAAGCTACGTAGATGCAACTGTGAAGTTGGGAGGTGTGCTAGTTTGGGGTGATAGCAGTTATGGTGACAAGATGTGAGCTTTGTATTTTCGTTGGATGCTGATCAGGCACGTGCTTCACCGAGGCGTAGCGCCTTCCCACCGTTTCTGACATGTCTCCGAGAAAGGTGTCCGCAGAGCATAACGTTTATGTTTACCGCTTGGTTCGAACAAGGTACGTGGTGGAAGGTGAGCACGTTCATTGGAAGTGGTGGAAGTGGCGTAAGGAAGTAGTCCGGAGGGTGTGCGCGGGAGGAGTGTCGTATTTAATTTGTGATGGCGTGTTGGGTAGTCGATGACGATTTGTTTGGTGTTGGCAGGTGGACTCAATCATGTCTGCTTGCAGTGAAGAACTTTATGTCTGTGTGGGAAAATGCACTTAGGCTTACCAGAGCGCTTCGAAAGATCTGACGGATATCAACAATCGGCCGAACAGCAGGTGGGAGTCGTATTGCTCGCAGGGTCGCATATGGGTGGATTTGTGAACGTGCCGAAATCGGACGAGCGTCCGTGTATCCTCCGCAGCATCGGGGAGGGTCGTCTCTGGGTGGCTGTGTTGGTTGCGATTTGTGTTGGGATGCCGTTTCAGTAGGGTTGGTTTCTTTTGTGGGTGAGGGTTCAGTTGCCGTGCATGTTTCGTTGAAGCCACGGTGGGATGGTTAGAATACGGTGGACACGATGTTTGGTATGCTGCGAAGTGTTACTCCGCAACAATCAGACGTAGAGAAGCTTTGCATTGGAGTGCGGGAAGAGAGCATTTTCTGACCAGGCTGCGTGGTTTGTGGTGAGCAGGCGGTTGGGAAGGTTGAATTTTGGAGACGCAGATGTGAACGCGAGTGATATATTGGTGTCGAACAGCTCAGATCCTGTTGGTGGAAACAGTAACTGTGAGTGGATGTGGGCGAAAGCAGATTCCAGTATTCTCAGGTTGTCTTCATAGAAGCGATCGGGATGTGACAGGTAACCCACTTGGATGGTAGCCCAGCATCCACGGACGTGGGTTCCAACACACTTTGTATATGTATGTGTACGATTCATGCAAACAACGCTTCGTTGAAATTTAGTTGTGCAGATTATTTCTGTAGGGTTCTGTAGGGTTCTGGCAATGTGGTGCTCACGGGCACTACGATTATCGTCGGGGCAGAATACGTGTAGAGAGGTTGTTGTGGCAGGTGAAAGTGATCCGAGAGGTATCTGTGAGGAAGCGTTCCCTTCTTTACATTAGGTCTTTGTGGTAGTCACCCCCATGACAGTACTCAGAAATTCTGATCTAGGTGTGGTTACCTTAGAGCTAATTTATGGAGATGTACAAGCTTGCAAGCTTATATATTTCTTTAATTTTGCAGGCTTAAATATTTTGACGAAATTAAGGTTGTTAAATTCAGCAACTTGCCAATCACAATTGATTACTCTTCTAATCTTGTGCATTTATGATGGACTAATTCATATGAGGATTGAAACATATAATCTAACAAGAGGTGGAATGAAAAGATTCACAAATATTTGAAGAGGCAATTAAGATTGCAAAAAAGATTGATATTATAAATTTTAAAAATCATGGAGTTCAACATATAGTGTAGGATTCTATGCCATTAGCTAATACTATGGCACAACAATGAACATTGATGGAGATTGATACTCTATAAGGACCATTGATACTACAGAGATAATAAATATTGGGACAAAAAGGAATTGTGCTTTTACTATTGGAAATTAGACACACAAATTAGAGACTATCCAAAACGTCAAAATTCAAGTACCAATAAATCACTGTAGGTTCATAATCTCGAGGGCCAACAAATTGATGAAGAAGTAGAGCAAGAAAACATAGCTCTCTAATAAAGACACCAATGGCTAGTATTGGAAATAATTGCTATTTCTTAGACACAAATGGCATAGCCTTGTACAACTATCAAAAGAATCAATTGGTATGTCTAATGGATCAACTAAGAAGACATCTATGTCGAGTGCTTGTAAATTGTAGCTCTACAAAAAATTACATCTCGACAATAATTGCAACCAATTTTGAATAAAAATAAAGGTAGATAAAGGAGGATATGTATACTTAACAAATGATTAAGAAAATATATTAAACGAGACAATTGAAGAAGAAACTATTGTCAGAGTAGAGAGAATTTGCCTTAAGAAAGCGTTGGCCTTCTAGCTACTACTAATTGCTCAACCAAGCTTTAAGATAAAAAAATACTAAGTCTATATATAAAATTATTCCTATAAAGACAATTACATCAATACGTAAGTCCTTCATACATAAGGTCATTAAAAATGTGATAAAAATATTATAAAATCTTATATATCTTTTAGGTGAATTTTTCTTGAACTTCAATAGCTCATATCTCTTAATTGGACTATTCAAACAATCTCATATTTTACACAAAGTATTGTTATGATTTTAACAAATATCATAACAAATTTTAATTGCGAATTCATTATGGATCTTGAGATATTGCCAAAATCTTAATAATGGCTTCAAATTCTTGTTTACTTATATATATATATATATATATATATATGCAATTTTCTTCATATTTCATAGATTAAATATTTAAATACCATAATACTTTGATATATAGCTTTTTAATCTAATAACTTATACTTTTGAAAATTTGGGGCCAAAACTTCATCCAAAAACTTAAGATATGGCTCCAACTATTACTATCAACAAAACAACTCACTTACTGCCTTTGATTTACATGTGATGTCTTCAACACTCTATAATTTTTTCATATAAACTTCAAATATAGAAATTATTCTATAAATAATATAGCTCTTAAAATAATCCTTATGATTGTACATTTTGATTCTCAAAATCTGTCATAAAACTCCTTGTATCTTCAAAAGAGCAATAATATAACTTAAAAAGATACCTTAACTTCAAATGGCTATAATTTCATCACCATAATTCCAAATCTTCTAAAATTTACATACAAATTGTAGTCCAAATTCTAAATCTTATAATCCTTACTTTTGATTCTTGAATGTTCCTTTTGAAGTCGCCAAAATCCTTGTTACGGTTGTGGAATGCTTGTTGAATGCCTATTGGGCATGATCTTTGATCAATAGGGATGAAAATCTTTACCTTTAGCCTTCATCCATCTATACCTTGCTTTCATTCCTCCAAATAAGTTTCTTAGAGGTTTGGATTTTTATCTTTAAGCTCCAATCTTTTCCTTAAATTTATATTAAATATATAAATTCTATAAAATTTAAATACTATAATCAATATAAAAATAATTTTTTTTATATCAACTCTCTTTAAATTAATATACTAACTACTCTAATATATATCAATACTTATAAATATATTATATATTTTAGTTAATTTTTACATACTATAAATAATTATAATATGACATCGTAAGGCTAAATGATACATATGCCTTGAAGGAGAAGTTTAGAGTAACAAAGCTTAGATATAATATTATCCTTAGTCTGCCATGGCTAGAACTAGGAAATAAACAAGTTTATTGGCTAGCAAGGACAATCTCCTTCAAAGATAGAGGATGCATAGTGACTCTTTGTGCCCTTCTATCAAAAAGGATAGCAAAACAATCTACAACTAAGAGCTTATTTGTAGGAATAATCTTTATAAAGAAGCAAATATGGCATAAACAATCAGTATATGTGGTGGTTCCAAATCTTACCTCAGTGGCAAAAAAGACAACCAAAGGAGAAAAAAGAGTAGAACAACTTATAGCTTGCAAGCTTATATATTTCTTTAATTTTGCAGGCTTAAATATATACGCTCCAGTTCATTCTCTCAAAGAGAAACAATAAATTACATTTTCTTTCATAATGATCAACCACGATTTCTTTTTTCCTTCATGGTTGTCAAAATGCACAAGATTAGAAGAGTAATCAATTGTGATTGGCAAGTTGCTGAATTTAACAACCTTAATTTCGTCAAAATATTTAAGCCTGCAAAATTAAAGAAATATATAAGCTTGCAAGCTTGTACATCTCCATAAATTAGCTCTAAGGTAACCACACCTAGATCAGAATTTCTGAGTACTGTCATGGGGGTGACTACCACAAAGACCTAATGTAAAGAAGGGAACGCTTCCTCACAGATACCTCTCGGATCACTTTCACCTGCCACAACAACCTCTCTACACGTATTCTGCCCCGACGATAATCGTAGTGCCCGTGAGCACCACATTGCCAGAACCCTACAGAACCCTACAGAAATAATCTGCACAACTAAATTTCAACGAAGCGTTGTTTGCATGAATCGTACACATACATATACAAAGTGTGTTGGAACCCACGTCCGTGGATGCTGGGCTACCATCCAAGTGGGTTACCTGTCACATCCCGATCGCTTCTATGAAGACAACCTGAGAATACTGGAATCTGCTTTCGCCCACATCCACTCACAGTTACTGTTTCCACCAACAGGATCTGAGCTGTTCGACACCAATATATCACTCGCGTTCACATCTGCGTCTCCAAAATTCAACCTTCCCAACCGCCTGCTCACCACAAACCACGCAGCCTGGTCAGAAAATGCTCTCTTCCCGCACTCCAATGCAAAGCTTCTCTACGTCTGATTGTTGCGGAGTAACACTTCGCAGCATACCAAACATCGTGTCCACCGTATTCTAACCATCCCACCGTGGCTTCAACGAAACATGCACGGCAACTGAACCCTCACCCACAAAAGAAACCAACCCTACTGAAACGGCATCCCAACACAAATCGCAACCAACACAGCCACCCAGAGACGACCCTCCCCGATGCTGCGGAGGATACACGGACGCTCGTCCGATTTCGGCACGTTCACAAATCCACCCATATGCGACCCTGCGAGCAATACGACTCCCACCTGCTGTTCGGCCGATTGTTGATATCCGTCAGATCTTTCGAAGCGCTCTGGTAAGCCTAAGTGCATTTTCCCACACAGACATAAAGTTCTTCACTGCAAGCAGACATGATTGAGTCCACCTGCCAACACCAAACAAATCGTCATCGACTACCCAACACGCCATCACAAATTAAATACGACACTCCTCCCGCGCACACCCTCCGGACTACTTCCTTACGCCACTTCCACCACTTCCAATGAACGTGCTCACCTTCCACCACGTACCTTGTTCGAACCAAGCGGTAAACATAAACGTTATGCTCTGCGGACACCTTTCTCGGAGACATGTCAGAAACGGTGGGAAGGCGCTACGCCTCGGTGAAGCACGTGCCTGATCAGCATCCAACGAAAATACAAAGCTCACATCTTGTCACCATAACTGCTATCACCCCAAACTAGCACACCTCCCAACTTCACAGTTGCATCTACGTAGCTTAAACATGCACTCAACACTTGTACTGGAATATAAACGAGGTCGTGCTCGTCAAGCCTTGCACCTACCTTGACTACTGCAGACTGATCTTGTTGCAGTTTGTTTACCAGGATAAAGGGTCACCCTCACCCTGATTTCTCTCATAAGGAACACCAACGCTGCTTGGAACTGCCACGCCTGCACTCGAGCCCACCTGCAGCAAGAACGACTTCGTTGAAGGAACGAACACCTCGTTGTAAAATCTTATTATGTCCCCTGTCTCCTGCCCTGCTTTCTGCACGACCATGCCACACGAGATCAGCGTCACGCATGCACACCCACTTCCATAACAGCTCACTCCCGATAACCCTGTAACCCTGTACAACCACCTTCTCCTATCCCCCAACACCTTCACCATGCAAGGGCCCCGAACACCTACCCCGGATCTCCACACAACCGACCCGTCAAGGAGCACGTTGCGGAACACATACGGCTTGCACTGCGGCTGCTTCCTGTAGTGGTAAATGATATCTCGAAAAGTCACGTTCACTTTGCTCACCTGCACGCTCCACCACACACGCCGCTTCTCATCATCCCCACGCCCAAGTTTCACCATCAAATCAATTCCACCTCTTCATCACTCTCCAATGTGCCAAACTCAACAACAAAACTCCTGTGCTCTACCCACACCTACTTGCTGCGCCCACCAACACTCCGAACGCTTTCACGTACCTTGCAGATACCGTACACACAGCACAGGATGATTTGGTCGATGTGCCGGTTGAAGAATAGACCTGTTTCGTGGTTCAGAGCATGATGCAACGCACGGTTCACACGTTCTACCACCTGCTGCGACTGTTGCAGACGTTCACACAAGTTCCGAATCCGAACAGCAGCCAGCTTCAACACCTGCCCACACATTCCACCTAACATTGTTCAGGGACCCCTCCTGGATCGGACAACTTCCCTACTGCAACAACTCCCGTGCCATTCCTCTATCAACCGACGCCACTCCAACACATCCCTGCCACCGCCGCCACCGAACTCCTTACACAGACACACTGCGTGCCACTAACGACAGCGCTGACGAGCCACGCTTGTACAATACGGAACAAACGACAACATCTCACAGGCAAGGGAAACAACTGACAATGCCCCCGATGTGCTCCCTGCCACATAAAACATCACCTAGGGACTCGTCCCCAGCTGCTGTCCTTTCTCCTGTAATCAGGGTGCACCAACCCCCTTGTCCTTACTCGCACTAACAGAAACCCCCAAATACCTTAACTACAAACATCTAACGCACGCCTGGTATTCTCTCTCAATCATTCCCAAAACGCCCTGCTTCACATGCTTCCATTCCCTCTCAAGGCAAAACCTCTCAGCTCAGCACAGCTTTCTAATGAATCCGCATTCATTCCAAAACCGCTAACTTCCCCGCAGACCATCCTTCGCCTCGCATGTTTACCTTCTGAAAAAAAACATTGATGCAAGTCTCTGCACAGGTTTCGCCTCCAGCCTGCGGATTCGGCCTTTGGGGGCTGCACACAAAACACGCATTCTCAGTGTCGCGCCGGACCACCCAACTAACACAACCTCTCGTACATACAGTGCACTGTACAAAAACTTTGATCCACGGCGCCTCTCACCACCAATACAAACTATCCACCGTCATACCACCGGATCTCCCCAACGTACACTACCATGAAAAACCTCTTGCAACCAACTTTAACGCGAAAATCAAAACAACCAACACATAGAACCTCGCCTACACTACTCCACACAAACCTTCAAACCACAACTGCAATAGCCACGGCCGTACGTACCTTGCAAAAGCTAGCAGCAGCGGCGGCATTGCCCGGCTCTTCTGAGGAGAACTGAACGCCGTGAATGCAGAAGGACCTCTCGCTGGTGACATGAAACTCGCGCTCTCACCTTGCTCTGCGCTGCCACCTGTTGCACCCGCATTGCCTTTCACGGCTGTCATTGACCCTTGCCGAGGTGGCGAGGCTGCTCCCCCTTTCGATTCCCCTGAAGGTCACAAGATCTCAACGTCGTCAGCATGCCCACACCAAGTAAAGATTCTGCGCACTACTACCCGCTCACAGCAGCATCAACCCCCACACTAACTTCGATGCACTGCCCACAATCAGCCAACTGCGAAGGCCAGTACATCACGCCCCAAACCAGTCAACACCCAACCGTACGGATATAACAAGATGCTCGCACCATAGCATCCGTCCCTAGCACGCAGACTTCACTGCCTCCTCTAACCACGAGACCACCATCGTACCAAGCGCACACAACATCCTCACCTGCTGGGTCGTCCACTTTGGAACCTCCGATGCGCCCATCCGCCGTATCCACTGGAGAACGTTGCTGCGCTTTCGAGGTATCCAAAGCTGGCATGGGCTCCGCCATCAACTTCAGCCGGTTGATCTCCGGCGCAAGATTTGCCTTCGCGATAGCAAGAGAGTTGAACATCGAAGACCCCTTCTCCCAAGCCATGCTTTCCAGAAGTCTCTCCTCGATAGAATTCAAGTGCCGTTTCAGCTCCCGAGGAAGAGTCTCCTCGTGCCGCACGAACCCTTCAATCACTTTGCTCAAATCGAACGCGGTTATCCCTGCTGGCTCCAGCACCGCAGGAAACGTCATCGTCACGGTTTTATGACTCGCTAAAACCAGTTCTGCCGAGCACGCAAGCATGCACCGATGAAACCGCTCATTCGGCAGAAACGGAAGATGCTCGCTGCGCAGCCGATGGGATTCCGCCGTGCACATGGCCCCCAAAACTTTGTAATACAACTTCAACGCTTCCAGCCTGCGCTGATCGCCCCACATGCTGTCCGAAGTTCCCGCCTCTCCCGCTCCTCGCCACTTTCGGGCCTCAAAGATGCCTCCAAGAATTACGTTCGCCCTCACCTTCATCTCCGACGCGATGTTCCGCTCAAAAACCCGCAAGTACCGCTCCAACTCCGGAGATGGCTCTGCCGACAACGGTGCTATCACAGTGCGCAGCCATTTAGCTGTCGTCATAGTAATGCTAACAGGTGTGGGAGGGGGTTTACAGGTACTACCACCCGCTACGCCTCCCATTACAGCAGGCGATGACTCAGGTGAACCGCATGGCGACGAAGGCGATGCCCCTGATGATACTGCACGCCCCTGTCCCGCTGAAGTTACTGCGTCGCGCTTCCTCTGCGAAACTCACACAACCCGTCAGTCAACTGCTCACATTCCCGCGCTGGTGCACAGAGAAATGCGGGTGCACTGATACCAATGACTCACATTCAAACACCATTGCCAACGTTGCAATTTCCATGTACAATCCGAAAACTAGGCACCATGGAAGGATAGGGTCTTCACTACCATGTACCGCATAACCAAACCGGACTGAGCTACCTCCCCTACTGCCAAACCAAGTCTCCAAGCCCACCCATTCCCTCCAACTACAACATCAACCCACTTCAGCTATTCTTCCACCCAAACAACACCGCAAATTATGCCCCACGCAGCGTGCCAGCCTAACCCCATCATTCAAACAACATCGCTTTCAACTGCACCACCATTACCTTCACCCCACACACACTTGTCGTGCTGCTGCTCGACACAGCACCTATCAAGCTGTCTTCACCATTGATGAACATCCTTTCATCCAGTTCTCCCCGACTGCGATACCACCCATCGTAATCTTCCTCCAGAATCACCAGATTCGATGATATTTGCTCAACCTCCATCAAGCCCTCAAAGTATGTCACGCCATCTGCAAAGCTCCCCATCATCAGATCTATGCAGGGACCCTCCTGACAATCGCTTTGCTCCACGCAGTCACCCATGCCCAACCAACACCCACTGCAACTGCCCTAACCACTTTCACAAACACGACCAACCAGCACCTGGATTCATCCCGCCAATTTGCGGGATGTCGCCACCGTCCATCCCAGTCGCAGGACTGCCAATCAGGACTTTTATCATTTCGTTCAGTTTCGCCACCATCCCAGCCACATCCTCCTCTGATGCATTGTACAGATAGCACAGTGATCCAACTAGGTTCACCCCTTCCGCACTCCTTTTTGCTGTTTCGTACCAACACGTGATTCGTCAGGTGGACCCCATACACAACCAACAAACTCGATACGACCCTATAAGCCACCAAAACACCACTCGCGACCAGTTCACAAGGCTGAGCAGTTTACCAAACTTCAGTTTATCGTCAAACGAAAATCTTCTCCACGTCAGTGGTATATGAATGATCAACACTATCTGCAAACGTCATCACCAAACACACATCAGCTCACAAACAAAACCGCACTGACCAAACCCACAACGACCCGGCCCTGTGAACCGTGCAGAACCAGCGCAAGCAATAACAGCACACGTTGCTGGATGGCAACGACGTCTCACTTCCAAGTGAAACTCAGGCACCCCACACAGACATGCCACGTGGTTGCTGGCTTGACAGCAGCGTGGACTCCGTGCGACGCCTTCCTCACATCCACTCTTCCCTAAACACCACGACAAAGCAGTGCATTGCAACGAGTTTGTGCGACACGCGAGGGTTCTCGTACAATCACAGCCAACAGCCCGTTGGTGCAAGTCACCAAGTCCGCGAAGTGGTTCAGCACGTGCGTCCGCAGCGCTAAAAACAGCATCCAACCAAAACGCATGTGCACCGGAGTGGCTGCGTCCCCACCGCCACCTAAACACAGCCCATTCCCACCTCTCGCCTGCTTCTCGGGGAGTACGAAAAGGTGCTGATAAATCCTCTTGTAATAGCTGCACGCACAACACCACATCACTTTGTGCGCAAAAAAACAACCACGTGCCACCCCAAAGATCACCCCACGAGCACATCTGGCTGCACAGTCACTTACTTGTACAGGACCATCAGGTGAACAAAATTGGCCTGAACTTCCTTCACCTGTTTGCACACCCACGACGTCACACGTCATCTCCGCTGTCCTACCCAAGCTACTCCAAAAACGCTACCCCATCAGCTGGATTGCAACCTTATCCATTCTTTACCTGGAGCCGCTTCTCCCAATCTTCTCCGTACACAGACTTCAGCGTCGGGCCAGCCTTTGCGAGGAACTGGGGGAGCTCCTTGAAAAATTCAACCACGCTGTCACCGTCACAACAACACAGTTAACATCCACCGCAAGAACCCTGTTCAGACCATAACCACAGATGCTCAACGCCGCTTCAAGTCAAACCCAGGTGATCCAGCTACTTTCTTCTAACCCAACACCAAGTTTACGTGTGCAACTTCCTCCGCTGCTCAAAACACACGACCACCTGCTCAGTCCGGAGAAGCTTCTATTACCTCAGCCTCGTCTCCCGCAACAGCTGAGAGAATGTAAACCCCGCGGGTGCTCCATTCTCAACTCTGTCCCCCCCTGCACACACCCCGGTGCCCAGCCTTCTCACGACGTACAGCACGCACGCACTCCACAGGCGCTCTGTCTCCTCCGCCTTCAACAGCACATACACGACCGCCAACACTCAGCTCGACAATTCATCACCTCTCGCAACACAACAAGGGGGCTCTGCGTACTTCACCAATCCAATCACACTGCAAAAGATTTTTACAAACATGTCCCAAACTCTCTACCCATCCCAAGGCAACCACAGCCGACGAGCTCGACGACTCACCGTCCCGGTTCCGATGGTGCCGATGTTGGTCTTCAGGAGATGTTTGCTCGCTCTGAACAATCGCATCGCTTCTTGTGTCGTTCCGTCGCCCAGGCCAAGACCAACCTGCACCCGGGCAATGCGTTGAACAACAGATTATATACCCCACTTACACCAGCTAGCTGTAACATCTACGTAAACAGAAACCCCACGCAGAAGTGGAAGGCATCGATGACCACCAAGTCAGCCATTATGAAACGCCCCTCATACACTTCTGTGTGTAACACACGTTCATTCTCCGACGCACATCCTGCTATCCCCACATCTTTCTGAACCTCCTCACGAACACGACCACGGCTACATTGCGCCCCCGAAACGACACAACAAGCAACCCCAACAACCCCGCAATTCCACATTCCGTCACTGCTTCCCATCCAAATCATAACTAACTCAAACCACCTCCCTCCACAGCAACTCTCACCTCGCAGCGCTTTCTGAAACGGGCTTCCGCCACCTCCACGAACTTCTCCACGTTACTTCCGGTCCTCGATTTGGTGTCCGAGCCGTTTGTGCTCGGCCCTCCTGCCATCCCCTGTCCAGCCTGCTTGCTACTCACAACGTTCACGTCTACGTTCTCCGGCTTGCACGCCCGTAAAGGAGACCTTCTCTTGGGTTGGGAATTCTCAGACTTCAGAGGAGACTGCGCCTCCCTAACCTCCATGCTCATTGTCTCACCGTTCATATCCACGCCCCGTCCTTCTGGCATACTTACAGGAGCGTGAGTTCCTCGCTTCCACCCCCCTCCAAGGATCAATCGATCGCTCCTCTGCTCATACTGATCGACACGCGCATACCATCACCAGCCACGTTGACCACACGGAAATAACTTCTCCCTTTCCAACTAATAGTATCCCGCACCACATGCCACGATCCAAACTCTTCAAAGTGCCAGCTTCGTACCAGGACTTGCCCTGCGACAGAACGCGCAACATAACTCAGGGCCACAAAAACTGGATGCCGCTGCAGCTGCGCCAAATAAACGACTCAACCAAAACGTAACATCCATACAACCGACATCATAAATAAATCGACGTCCAAAATGCACACTGAAATATCACACTACACAGGCAGCAAAATGCGCGTGTTGCACACACGTGGTCAGGACAGCACATTTAACGCTCAGCATCGACCAAGGCAAACTCGCCGCAATGTAGACAAAACCACAGTCCGAGCTAGACGCAAAGCCAAAATTTGGCTTGGAGTAACTTGTACGTTCGAGCTCTTCACCACTTGCCACCAAAGGCATGAGCGCAAAAGAACTGACACCGCCACCATGGCCTGTTTCGGGGAACAACCCCTGGTCCTGGCGCATTATCCTCGGTCCGCTGTACAATGCCGACTCCCATTTCCAAAGGATCACGAGGGCACCAGGAAAACGGGAACGATTCTCCCGGAGGCTAGGACGACCGTTTCGGAGTCTGTCAACTTTGTGATACCAGATCGCCACCACGCAACAAAGAAAACCCCGTATGCTTACCACGCATCCAGAACAAACGCCTGCGTCAGCTACTGCATTTGCCGCAAACCACCAAATTGTGGTGCGTATGTGTTGATTTTCCACCCGGCGCAAATTCGGTCAGGCAGACCAATCCAATTGACGACACCGCTCCCGCTTACAACTTGCAGGAGTCTACCGCTTGCAAAAACTCGTGATTCATTGTGCAGGTCCAGAAATCACAGGAAAAGTTATCTCACGCGCGTTTCCAGTTTTAAAGCAAGAACCCAACCAAAACAAGCAATCCGACACACTCCACAGCGTACGTCGGCAACAACAAAGCGCCTCATCCCAAAGAGAGGACCACGAACAGGAAGCCTGAGGACGTACATCCGGAAGGCTGTGAATCACGAAATCGAATGTCGAACCCTAAAACAATTCGCTCTGTGCATTGGAAGCACAATCGCCCTACTAACGCCAAGTTCCAGACTAAGAGAATCACCCTTGCACGTATCCAGAAAGAAAATGATGCCTCGGAGGCGTCTAACGACGGCGGGCATCAAAGGGTCCTCTGCAGCCGAGCGTCAAGACTGCGCACGATCATCAGCGCAGATAATTCCTCCTTCCACAGCACGTCGCACAACCCGTCCAAACGAGCTGCCTCCAGTACTCGGCCCACGTCTGAGATTAACTGTCGGATGCCTCGCCGATCGTTGGATAGAACCTCCAATGTCTCGCAAACCCTCCACGAAACACAACTCTTGCAACGATGCTGACCCGGAAACTGAAAGATGTCGCAGACCACTGCATCCTAAGAGACCATTCTCCCACCGGAAAATCATATTCACAAACCCACCGCCGACGACGCCACGGCGCTTCTCCGGACTACGGACACGACGATCGAAAACTACTCAAATTTAAACTATGACCCTGCAAGAAGCAAATACGCAAGGGTAGCGCGCGTGCTCTGCTGCGCCATACACTCCTTGAGCTTTCAAATTCCAAAAGCAAACAGACCTTTCTGTCACCACAGACGCAATCGAGGTATTCGACCTCGCACCGCAGCAGAACCCCGATGCCTCCCTACGTGAAGTGCGGGCGTGGATGAACAGAAGACCACCCGAAGCAAGGGCAGAAGCCAACAAACGGGGTGCCGATGCCCAAACGCAGCACCACGTCCACACCACACTCACGCCGTGAGCCTCCAACAGCAATCTGCGAAAATGCGGAAACCAAACGAAATCTCGCGCCAGAAGCAAAACGGGCTGAACAGCAGAAGGAAGGAGTGGGAAGGTGAGCGGAGGAGATCCTACGGAGAGGCAGTGGCGATGGCGTGGAGGGGCGGGGGGGGGGGGGGGGGGAGGTGTGCTCACAGGATGTCGACCGACGAGAAATGCCGATGACGGAGCGATGTTGAGAAGCACTGCGTTGTAAGAATGCCCATTCCCATGGCCGGGCAGGAGCAGAACGCCTTCACAACCCAGCCCAGTCCAGGGGGCAGGGCAGAGCAGCGCGGGATAGGCCCGGCACCAGGCACACAGATGGCCCGCCCACCACACGACGACACTTTGTCGAGGCTGTCTAACATTCCCGGACATGGCGGACCCTGCAGCCCACACCCCGACATGTTGTTGTTGTTGACCCTTCCCCGTGACGGTTTTGCTGAGCCGGGTAGCGTCATCCTGAAGCACACAAGCCATGCGGCTGTGGCGCCTCTCATGGGCTGATCCCCCCCCCCCCTCCATCTTGTCTGGTGAGCTGGAATGAGGCCAGGGCTGGGCTGGGCTGGGCGATCGAGAGTGTGAGAGAGAGATTCTTAGCCTTGCCCTGCGGGAGGTTTCCCATTGCTGGCCTCATGCCCCTCTTTGTCTCCATTGGTGTGTGTGTTTGTATGTTGTTGCGGGGTGGCACTCACAAGCTGAACCCTTGCACTGGGAAAATCAATACTGCCCTGGTCACACACTTACTTCCCTTTTCCTCCATTCTTTCTTTGCTGGAAATTAAAAAAACCACTCTTCCATGATGCTCCCCAGAGCATGACCTCAATTCCCCCCTCCCACAACAACAATGGTAGGTGTTTGCTCCTTGAAGGTTAAATTCATCCAACTTGAGAAATTCAGTGAAATTTGTATTACATATATTAGGACACAATGTGTTTTGATTTGAGTTGAGTGCCAATGTGCATTATAGAATTTGAAGTTCCATGTTGGTGCACCTTCAAAACTAATCACTTTTGTGAAGCATGTTCATTCATGATGTGCAACTCCAAGCTTCTATGAAAACATGAATGCCAATCACTTGTTTGTGTTTGTGTGTTATTATTATGTGTGGTAATTTGTTTTGGTAAATACACATTGAGTGAAATTTGTTGAGAGACGTGGACCATGCTATTGCCATGAAGCAATGGTTGTGGCTATTTTTATATTGATAATTAGAATAATATGAATATTAATCAAGGTTTGTATTATAAAAATTTTAAGAATCAAGAATAATTATTTAAGGTTTTTTTTTATTATGTTTGAATTTTTATTTTAAATAGCAAGGATATAACATAAAGATTCAATAATATATTTTGATTGGTTATTGAGAAGGAAACACAAAGAAATCAAGGAATGTAAAGTTTTTGGAAACTGAATATTTGTTACAAACTTGTAGTTGATTGATAATTTAGAAACATGATGAAAAGGTTAACAATGCTTTATACATGTTGGTAGCTTATAGAAGATGCTAACTATGTGGTGCACATATAGAAAACTTTCCTTACAAATTAAGACACGTGTCTTGCAAAATCAACACATTGTTGTGTAGTATGCTTTATAATCTAAGAATACATGGAATAATTAGCTGTAGATGGTTTAACTTTAACTTATTGGCTAAGCTCCAATAAGTGATTTATTCCACATTTAATTTATATACAAAGTCTTAGCTTCCAAAACCTCATCACTTTATATAAAATGTCCAAATTGTAGCAAAATCCATCAAAATATATTTTTTCTTGCAAAGGATTTCTTCTTTCCAAACTTTAGATATTCATATCTCTTAATCCAACTGTTTAATTTCTTTAAAATTTTGAGATAACATAGCTATTATACTTAAGCTTTACTACAAAAAAAAAAATGAACTATAATTTTTCTACTGATCTTTTGACATCTTAGAAACCCTAGCAAGTGCTCTAAATCCCTAATTTATAAGTACCTAAGCACTATTTTCTTTATATCTCAAAAATCCAAAATTCAAATGTCACAAATTTTTTGCATAAAGTTTATTAACATGATTACACATATTTTTAAAAATTTTGAGCCAAAATCTTATCAAATTACTCAAGATATAGCTCAAAACACAACCATTAGTAAATCAGATCACTTTTTATCCTTAAATTGCAAGCGCTAACTTCAACCTCCAATATCTCCTTCATCTTAACTTAGAATCTATCAAACAATATGCCAAAAGTGTAGCCAAGAGAATATTCTCTTCAATCTTAGTTGTCAATTCTTTATTTTTGTTTGTACGTGCGCATTATATCCAAAGAATGATAATAGATACAAAATCAATACTATAACTTTTAGCATCTATATTTCTTTTATATAAATTCTAAATCATACAAAATTTTTACCAAAATCATAGCCAAAAACCTAAACTTCTTGATTCTAACCTCCAAAGCTCAAATAACGTTGAAAGAATAACCTTAATACTTAATAAGGCCTCAAGCAGCCTCTTTGAAGTCCATTGGGCATGATTTTTGGCCAATAGGAATGGAGATTTTCATCATCTATCTGCATTCATCCATATAGATGCCCTAACTTCTCTTTTTGCTTCCAAGATCCTTTTTTGATCTTTTTTCTAATAAGATTTATATAATGTATGCTCTAAACATCAAATAAAAGAAACAAAAGAAGACTTCAAGGGTCACTAATGTCTAACAAAGGTGACTTTAAAAATGTAAAAGTTATTATCAACCAAAATTAATCTTACAAGCCACTATCAAAAGAAAATAAAATTATGTAAATTCTAATAGTAGTTTTTTTAAACAACTTCTTTTTAAAATAGTAATTTAACTACATTCTACAACCAATTAAAATCTACTAACATGGCTTTTATTATGTTACTTAATAAATTATATATCAAACATATAAACATAATATTTTCATATGGTAGCCAAATCACAATATGACAATGTGTTGCAGGTCTTACAAAACATTGTCATGTAGCTTCTAGTTAGATAGTATATATGGAAGTTAGAGTGAAGCTTTGTTCACTATTCTCATTGTCTTTTAATCTTTAGTCTTGTTTCAAGACTTTTTAGTATTATTGTGTTTAGTAATAGCCATTCTAGTTCAATATATTACCATCTTTGAGTGACTTTTTAATCTTTTCAAGTCACACAAGAGTATATTGAGTTTTTTTTTTTGAGATTCATATCATTTATAGTTTGACAAGAGTCCTAATTCTTTGTTCTTGTTTTGTTCTAGAAAAGAGAAGATTATTTTAATTCTATTGTTGTATCATTGAAGGTTGTAAATCAGTGATCTTTAAACTAACTTATAGTTTTTTAACATTATTATTTTATTTTATTTTATTTTATTTCTTTCTTTCTTTAAAGAGAGTGGATTACTCTTATTTGTAGAAATTTTTATTTAATACTAGAGGTTGCAAATTATCCTCCTCTAATTGAACTTTTTGAATTTATTTGAATTGCCTATAGAAAGAATAATTATGGATGCCATACTTGGCATAAGTTAGAATAGATTTGAAACTATTACACATCTTTTTAAGCTTATTAACACTCTTAGGATAGAAATTTCACATATTTCCAATGTGAATTATTGAGATATCATTCCTATTCTTGTAGAAGAAATCAACAATGAAGTTCAAAGTTTGAGCTACAAAGTTGTATAGTTAGAAAAGAAAGGTAGATCAAGTTTACAATTGAATTTGAAGAACCTTATCATTCTAAATATAAAAGAAGCAAGGATAAGTATGTTGGAGAAGTTTGATAGAATAAGATCAAAACTACGAGGGTTTTTTCAACAAGTAAAGCTTTATATAAGATTACATCATTTTCAATATTTTGATGGATTTATTCTAGTCAAAATTATAAAAACATTTATTTCTAGGATTGCTCTTTTTTGATTTATACCATTAATGGAAAAAAAGTCATAACTACTATATAATTTAAATTCATTCTTAAAAATATTTATGGCTATATTTTTAAAAAAGTGATAAAGAATGGATAGCTATAATAGAGCATGAATAGGATATTTGTATTATTTACAGGTAGAAATGTGTAATTGGAGTCATTTTTGAGAAGTTTCTAGAATTGAGGTTAGGATGGTGATTCATGTAGAAGCCACTATAGAACCTTTTAAAAAGACTTAGGGTAGTTATCATGGTCGGACCTACCTCTAAAGTCTTTTAAAAGGATAATTGTTTTGTTGGAATCTATCATTAGAAATATTTTAGAAAGTTTCAAGGACAATTGAACAAAGTATAAATAAGATTGACAAAGGCTATTTGGGCTTTTGGTTAGGTATGGCTTCAAACTCTTTGTCTTAGTAAAATTTGGTTGCTTTTTCTTGTTTTATTTTGTTTGGTTCTATTTTCTTTTACTTAATTTTGTCTTTTATGTTCTATTTTGTTTAGTTACTTTCAATTTTGTTCTAATGTACTTGGTCTTATGTTGTGTCAAGATCTTTTTTCTTATGAAATTGGTAAGATTTTAGACAATAGAGAATCTAGTCCTATTTCATTGGTATCAAAGCGAGTGTTAGTCTATTCTTTGGTAGTGTATTGATAGCCATCATTTAATTAGAAGTGAATTGTTGTGATCACATCAGGTACCATTTTGATGCTACAATAAGCTACTTTAAGAAATCAACTATAAAAAGAGTAGGCATTACAATAATAAAATTCAGTAAGGAAATTGCAGCATAGAAGATATGGCAGAGCAATCTCAAATGGAGACTCAGATATAACATTTCTTAAGTCAGATAGCTACTCTGTAAGGGTAAATAGAAGCTTTTAAGACAAGAGAGTTGACATCTACTAGGCTGAAATTGAGCAAGCCTAATGCATACTCAAAGACCTTAAAAAAAATAGATATATGCTAATGGCTCTTCAACATGTGATAGTACTTCCAATTATCTGAGACAAATATCAGCAAAGGGATTATATGTGCTTCTAATTATTTGAGAGGTATAGCAGCTATTTGGTGGCAACATCAAGCTTAAGATAGATTTTGTAAATGAGAGGAGTTTGAAACCGAGTTTAGAAGTCAATTTTGACCCATCAATGTAGAAAAATTAGTATGCAATTAATTGGCTAACCTTACACAATCTAGTTCAAAGCAAGGTTATGTCTCCTAGTTCAAATCCGTATATCTCCAAATTAGCAATGTTTTAAAGGCAGAGATGATGGACTAATTCATATGAGGATTGAAACATATAATCTAACAAGAGGTGGAATGAAAAGATTCACAAATATTTGAAGAGGCAATTAAGATTGCAAAAAAGATTGATATTATAAATTTTAAAAATCATGGAGTTCAACATATAGTGTAGGATTCTATGCCATTAGCTAATACTATGGCACAACAATGAACATTGATGGAGATTGATACTCTATAAGGACAATTGATACTACAGAGATAATAAATATTGGGACAAAAAGGAATTGTGCTTTTACTATTGGAAATTAGACACACAAATTAGAGACTATCCAAAACGTCAAAATTCAAGTACCAATAAATCACTGTAGGTTCATAATCTCGAGGGCCAACAAATTGATGAAGAAGTAGAGCAAGAAAACATAGCTCTCTAATAAAGACACCAATGGCTAGTATTGGAAATAATTGCTATTTCTTAGACACAAATGGCATAGCCTTGTACAACTATCAAAAGAATCAATTGGTATGTCTAATGGATCAACTAAGAAGACATCTATGTCGAGTGCTTGTAAATTGTAGCTCTACAAAAAATTACATCTCGACAATAATTGCAACCAATTTTGAATAAAAATAAAGGTAGATAAAGGAGGATATGTATACTTAACAAATGATTAAGAAAATATATTAAACGAGACAATTGAAGAAGAAACTATTGTCAGAGTAGAGAGAATTTGCCTTAAGAAAGCGTTGGCCTTCTAGCTACTACTAATTGCTCAACCAAGCTTTAAGATAAAAAAATACTAAGTCTATATATAAAATTATTCCTATAAAGACAATTACATCAATACGTAAGTCCTTCATACATAAGGTCATTAAAAATGTGATAAAAATATTATAAAATCTTATATATCTTTTAGGTGAATTTTTCTTGAACTTCAATAGCTCATATCTCTTAATTGGACTATTCAAACAATCTCATATTTTACACAAAGTATTGTTATGATTTTAACAAATATCATAACAAATTTTAATTGCGAATTCATTATGGATCTTGAGATATTGCCAAAATCTTAATAATGGCTTCAAATTCTTGTTTACTTATATATATATATATATATATATATATGCAATTTTCTTCATATTTCATAGATTAAATATTTAAATACCATAATACTTTGATATATAGCTTTTTAATCTAATAACTTATACTTTTGAAAATTTGGGGCCAAAACTTCATCCAAAAACTTAAGATATGGCTCCAACTATTACTATCAACAAAACAACTCACTTACTGCCTTTGATTTACATGTGATGTCTTCAACACTCTATAATTTTTTCATATAAACTTCAAATATAGAAATTATTCTATAAATAATATAGCTCTTAAAATAATCCTTATGATTGTACATTTTGATTCTCAAAATCTGTCATAAAACTCCTTGTATCTTCAAAAGAGCAATAATATAACTTAAAAAGATACCTTAACTTCAAATGGCTATAATTTCATCACCATAATTCCAAATCTTCTAAAATTTACATACAAATTGTAGTCCAAATTCTAAATCTTATAATCCTTACTTTTGATTCTTGAATGTTCCTTTTGAAGTCGCCAAAATCCTTGTTACGGTTGTGGAATGCTTGTTGAATGCCTATTGGGTATGATCTTTGATCAATAGGGATGAAAATCTTTACCTTTAGCCTTCATCCATCTATACCTTGCTTTCATTCCTCCAAATAAGTTTCTTAGAGGTTTGGATTTTTATCTTTAAGCTCCAATCTTTTCCTTAAATTTATATTAAATATATAAATTCTATAAAATTTAAATACTATAATCAATATAAAAATAATTTTTTTTATATCAACTCTCTTTAAATTAATATACTAACTACTCTAATATATATCAATACTTATAAATATATTATATATTTTAGTTAATTTTTACATACTATAAATAATTATAATATGACATCGTAAGGCTAAATGATACATATGCCTTGAAGGAGAAGTTTAGAGTAACAAAGCTTAGATATAATATTATCCTTAGTCTGCCATGGCTAGAACTAGGAAATAAACAAGTTTATTGGCTAGCAAGGACAATCTCCTTCAAAGATAGAGGATGCATAGTGACTCTTTGTGCCCTTCTATCAAAAAGGATAGCAAAACAATCTACAACTAAGAGCTTATTTGTAGGAATAATCTTTATAAAGAAGCAAATATGGCATAAACAATCAGTATATGTGGTGGTTCCAAATCTTACCTCAGTGGCAAAAAAGACAACCAAAGGAGAAAAAAGAGTAGAACAACTTATACATGAATATCAAGGCATCTTTACAACTGACTTACCTAGTAGTGTGCCACCTGATTGAAGTGCCATCTTTCAAATAAAACTAGTGCTTGAGGCCAATCCAACAAGTCAACTAATTTATTACCTAGTACCAAATGAACTTGAAGAATTATAAAAGTCATTGAATAAACTCTTAAAGAAGGCCCTCATTTGAAAAAAATTATCACCATAGGAAGCTCTTATACTCTTTACATCCAAAAAAGATAGTGGACTTCGACTTTGCATTGATTATTGAAGCCTTAATAAACAAACTATCAAGAATGTATATCCACTTTTAGATGTGGATGTGCCAAGGACATAAACTGAAAGAAAATGTATAAATTAAAAAATATATAAATCAAAAGAAAAGTGACAAAATAGAAATAAAGAAGTATGTATATTAAAATGAAATTGGAATGACTATTGCCAAAAGATAAGGAAATTAGAGACTCTTGAAAATCTAGACTAGAAGCAAGAAAGGAATTGATAAGAGTGAAGAAGGCTTCACTTTTGCCTTCAAATATATATATATATATATATATATATATATATATATATATATATATATTTTATTTATTTATATTTAACTTAGGATCTATGTAGCGACATTCTATATGACCTCTAAAGACGTGTTGACTTTGCATGACATGTATCTTGACTTGCACGACAAGTTTTTTATACGAACACTATATAATTAGCTTGTTTCATAAGTTACCAATATATGTAGCACATGAATAGCTTATTAATCAAGTTTCTAACCTATCAATCAACTCCAAATATATATAAAGTCAAAATATTGTTTAGGAAGCTTATAAGAAGCTTTTCTAGAATATAATATGAAATTCTTAATTTTAGCCTCATAAAGAAAGGAAAGAGGCAACCTCTGAAGAGGCAATTTTTTCAAATGTTTAGAATATTATAAGTCAGTAGTTTGAGTTCACAACCATAGCTTGTTTATATTCTTTTGGTCTTATCTACTTTATATGATATGGATAGTCAAGAAATAGATGCCTAATCGATCATACCATCTCAACCAAGCAGCTTCTGGAGATGACCATGAGATGAAGAGCCGCCTGAACTATAAAGACATTCAAGGATATTTAGTAATAGGTTGCTGGTAATTATATTTGACATGGAATCTACCTATAAAAGATGTCCAAAAGGAGTGTTGGTAGGACAATTCTATAATAAAGATATCAAAGTTCATGCTTGGTCATAAGTAGAAGGCTTAGGACATTATCGATGACTACAAGGGCCTATGAATAATTTACCTTGCAAAAAATAATTGAAATATATAGCGGACACCATGCGATAGATCTTCAACTTTTTGCACATATATTGATTTATTATAATATTACTTCTCGGAGACCTCGAAGCTAAAAGAAGAGGTGATGTCACAAACGTACAATTAAAGAAGATTCTAAAAGGTTCCAAAAGATTCTAAAAGATTCCAGTTTGAATAGATGTCATTGACGGAACCTTCAAATCTTTATTTGTACATTCATAAGGTTACCAACTGGTTCCTACGTGTAATTGTTGATATCATATCCGTGCTAATGGATTAGATATTCTACTCTTCCATGTCTTATCCTTGGATCTAATACCTCTTCTACCTCAAATCCAATATGATTATTGATTTCAATCATAAGACGTGGACGTTGTCTTCGACTTAGTATTTTTGAGTCTTTATACTTTTATAAAAGCAAAACATAAAAGACTAGATGAATCTTTATGGATGAAGGTAACTCTAAGTAATAAGTTATGTTATTAATTTGTTTCTAAATCACAAATGGTCTCAACTTTTGGTAGTCCAACTTATCACAAGGCCTGTTGGTTTTTATATTGCATCAAAAAATCTATACTTTATTACCAACTTGGAATCGAGGATGTTCCTTCCTCAATTCATCTGCCAGTAACTTATCATATTGTTGAGCTCTTTCTAAGTGAGTCTTTATGGTTGCTTGAAGTTTGGCCATCTTCGTAGTAAACTCCTCTGCTGCTAGATTTGCCGACTTTGAAGGCTCTATCATATCCAACTTTGGATAATGATTGTAGTTTGAATAGAATGGCATTTGTTGCGTAGATGCATGGACTGTGTTATTATATGCAAACTCCACCAATGACAAGTAGGAAGAACAATTATCTTGTTGATAGTTGATAGTGCACTTCAAATATTGCTCAAGAATTTGGTTGATCTACTCCATTTGGCCATGAGTTTGAGGATGGAAGGCAAAGGAAAGATTGATGTCAATCTTTAGAATCTTGAAGAGTGACTTCCATAACCTTGATACAAATTGTGGCCCACGATCCAATACAATGTCATCTAGCAACCCGTTGTCGTATTACGTGTTGTCTTGTTTGGAAATACACTGGGTATCTGGCTGTGGAAGGTATAGTTGTTTTTACAAATAACAAAGAAACCCTAATAAATTTTATCCATGTATGAAGAATATAATTGAAATATCAATTTCCAAGTATTTAAAAACACTCCTCATAGTCATTCTAACCATACAATATTCCAATTGCTTTATTTCGTTTATAATTAAGTTGTTTTTGTTTTTCTTAACAAGCCCTAATCCTAACCAATGAGCTTTGACAAGCTGTAACTTTTGATCCAACCGTCCACTTAGTGTGAAATTTTGCATCCAAATACTAGTATAAGCCTTCTATATGCTCAGAAAATTTCAGCCCAACCCAACTTACAGATTGCAAGAAAACGCCCAAAAACCGCACTGATGACACTCGGCCGCAATCTTGAAATTTGATGTAGAAACTCCAGAAGTGATTTCTCCTTTGTCAACCGTTAACTCCAGCTCAAAATTGAATAGCCGCTTGATCTCCAAATCTTCTATTATCAAGCCAAAAGTTATGTCGATCCAACTGATAGATCTTCAGATATCACAGAAACCCTATCCAACCCTAGACTGCGAACTTTTGACAACCCTTTGTACTAAAACCCAGATATCTCTTGATTGCATCGTTAGATTAACAAAAATTTTTGTATACACTTAGTACACCCAACTATCCAGAAAATACCAAATTTTTATTCATAGATGCTACATGACTTGCACAAACCGATTGAGAATGCAAACTATCAATATTTTATATAAAATCCGAAATACCAAAATAAACACTGACTTTGAGCAGCGATTGCTCTTCCCTCACAAACCCTAATGAATTCAAACTAGCGACCTTGAAAAGAGCTTGAAGCTAGCTCTTTGATCCAAAAAACTTGATGTGAAAAATCCCCCCCCCCATTTCTTAACCTTCCTCCCCTTTAACCCTAATTCTCCCCTCTTTCAAACCCTAGCCTCTGAATTTCTTCAATCTTCCGTCTTGGATCCGGAATTGGCTCCGTCGTCAGAGCTTTCTCTTCCGTTTTTATCTTTAAGAGATTCTTTTACCGAAAGGACGTCCCCGGAATAGCACAAACGACGGAACAGCACAAAGGACGGAACAGCCTGAAACGGAATCGGAGCCCCGTAATCGGGACAACATTGAGTCACCCGACCTATTCAGGTCTCATATTGGATAAGAGGCTCGTAGGAAGACCTAGATGTTCCCGCAATTGGACCGCAATGGGCTGCCCGACCAATTCAGGTCTTATATTGGGTAAGAGAACCCAGATTGGATGTCTTGAAATTGGATCCAATTGGCTCTTCAAACCAGGCTCACCCGTCGTTGAATTGGTCCTTTCCCTTTCGGCTGACTCTCGTTATTGGAATCGAACGGAGCATTTCAGTAAGCCCCGGTTGACTGTAATGGGGTGACTGAACCTAGCCTCGCAGTATTTGCACTGGAATTGGTCGTTGCTCCCAATATTCGAGGTAACTGAACATTAATAAAAGTCCTCTTTCTTTATATTTTCACAATATACTCGTGTTACAACACGACACTGTTGTCATGATGTAACATGACTAATAGGTGAAAGAGTGTGGAAATTATTATAATATAAGAGATCTTAGTTCAAAGTATTTGAGCAAATTATCTTAGAAATATAGTTAATAGTCAAAGGGATAATAAAACTAAAAGGTACCAATGTTGCCTTTTAGAAAGGTGACTTCTATTTACTTTGTAGGACCATAAATAAGGCAAAACAAAGTAGATTAATAAAACAAATGATATAAGCATCTTTAAAAGAAAGATAAGAATAAATTCTAGCAAAATTTACTTAGAAAAACTAGATATTGATGCCCGGGGAGGGCCAATTATGAACCAGGGTTGAAATCAGACCCTGAGGCACAAAACCGAGTCTCGACGATGATTCCAAGATTGTTTTGCAAATCAAAGAATGGAATTTGATAGCAGACTAGATGAGGTTTCTATAAGCATTAGTTTTAGGTGATTTGGAATTGTAATGACTTTATAAGAGCTTTACAAAGTCAAGGTTATTTTCGGATGATTTGGGGTTTGTGAAATAAAATAAGATTGATGTTTCTAGTAATTTCAAGCATTTTGTAATAGATCTAGAGGTAAAATTTTGTAAGTTAATGGTCATAATTGTGCTTAATGTGTATTATAAATCTTAGCTCAATCTAACGGTTGAATTGAGGATTATTGAGGTTTAAATTGGCCAAGGTCTCAAAAAGTAGATTTTTAGGTCCAATGAGGGTTTTTATGATTTCTTACAATGTACTAGTTGTATTGGAGTAAAATTTATGTAAAAGGATGTTAAACTTATTTTTCTATGTGTATGATAATTTTGAGATCAATCGAACGATGAAAACGAGAGATATTGGCTCTAAGAGATTGGCATCAAGGTTGGAGAAGGAGGCCGACCAATACCCGAGCACATTTTTGAGGTAATCATCTACTTTGTAATTTCGATCCTTTTAAAAAAATTTATGCTTGTTTTAAACTTATTTTTTAACAAGTATGCAAAATTTGAGTTAAGTTCGACAGTTCATTCATTAGTTATTGAGGTTTAAATCTGTTGTGGGAATAACTAGGATTTGGTTAGGGTTTGGTTTAGGATTTGATTGAGGGTTTAGAGTTTGGTTAGGATTTGATTTAGAATTAGGATTTGATTAGGGTTTGATTTAAGATTTGGTTAGGGTTTGATTTAGGATTTAGAATTTAATTAGGATTTTATTTAGGATTTAGGATTTGATTAGGATTTGATTTAGGATTTAGGATTTGATTAGGATTTGATTTAGGATTTAGGATTTGGTTGGAGTTTGATTTAGGATTTGATTAGGGTTTGATTTAGGATTTAGAGTTTAATTAGGATTTCATTTGGGATTTAGGATTTGATTAGGATTTGATTTAGGATTTAGGATTTGGTTAAGGATTTGGTTGGAGTTTAGTTTAGGATTTGTTTAGGATTTGGTTTAGGATTTAGAATTTTTTTAGGATTTATTTTAGGATTAAGAATTTGGTTTGGATTTCATTTGGGATTTAAGATTTGATTTAAGGTTCTTTTAGGATTTATTTTAGGATTTAGAATTTGGTTTGGGTTTTATTTAGGATTTAGAATTTGGTTTGGGTTTTATTTAGGATTTAGGATTTGACTTGGGGTTCTTTTAGGATTTATTTTAGGGTTTAGAATTTGGTTTTGGATTTAGGATTTGGTTTAGGATTTAAGGTTTAGTTATGGTTTGATTTAGGATTTAGGATTTTATTAGAGTTTGTTTAGGATTTAAAATTTAATTAATTTTGGCCTAAAATTTGAATGAAGTTCAATAGGATTTTAACTAGGATTAAATTAAGATTGAATTGAGATGTATTTGAGATATATTTGTGATCTTTACAATATTTCTTTAAGATTTTTTATTGTTTCTTTGAAATTTCTTTGAGGTTTCTTTGAATTTGATTAAAGCTTACTTAGTATTATTATGGTCTAATTAGAGTTTAACTAGTATTTTATTATATTTAGGATTTTGTTGTTGCAATTTTCATTCTATCTTCCACAACCAGGTGCCTGGAGCATTCTCAAGTAAGACCTCACGTATTACGACACCATGGTAATAATAAACATTATCAATAAAGAGTCTTGACATCTCTTTATCACTAATTGACTTTTTATAAGGTATAAAATGTGCCATCTTGGTCAATTGATCAACAACTACAAAGATAGTGTCAAATGAGCTTGATGGCGAAAGATCTGTAATGAAATCCATAGAAATAGATGATCATGGTTGTCTTGAAATAGGAAGGGATTGAAGAAGTCCATATGGTCAATATCGAGGGTTCTTTGACGTTGAACAAGTATCATGTGATAGTACAAATTCCTTAATGTCTTTTCACATTTTAGGCCACCAAAAATCTCTACACAGAAGTTCCAAGGTCTTGTTGAATTTGAAATGTTTGGCTATAGGGAAGTCATGGCATATTTGAAGAATACACAAGCAAGTTGGCCCTTCAAGAATGAACAAATGTTCTTCAAAGAACAAGAAGTTGCCTTCATACTTGAATTTAGAAGACTCTTCAAAAAGGTTGTTGGAAAGGTGCTTGGTATTAAAAACAAGAAGGTTCATATTTGAGGCTTTACGAACTTGATCAAGAAATGATAAATCCACAGGCATTGATACATTGGTTGCTCGAAGATAAAATTGCTCAGGTTTTAACAATGTTGCTCGTTGTTGATCATATATTATCTCGCCTTCTTTTGGTTCAAGGTAGGAATGTCTTGATAATGCATTTGATAATTCTTGTTGGCTCCCGGATCGATACGAGATGCAAAAGACAAATCGTGATAAAAATATATTCCAATGCATTTGATGATGGTTCAAGATTCGAGCTGACATGGAGTATTCAAGATTCTTATGATCTGTATATATAGATACATGATGAGAGGCGCTTTCAAAAAAATGACACCATTCTTGAAAAGAATCTATGATAGTAAGTAGCTCTTTATCATGGATTTTGAAGTTAATTTTTATCATTGAGAATTTTTTAGAATGAAATATAATTAGATGAAGTTTGTCATCTTCTCCATATTGCGACAAGACTACTTCCAATGCAAAGTTTGAAGCATTGATCTCCATAAAATAGGGCTTATTAAAATCAGAATGTATCAAAATTGGAATTGTTGTGAAAGCATCTTTTAAGCTTTGAAAAACTTTCTCTGCTTTAGGGTTCTAGTCGAGCTTGTCCTTACATATCAATTGCGTAAGTGGAGTAGCAATCTTGAAGTAATTCCTAACAAAAATCTTATAGAAATTTACAAATCTAAAAAAGCATTAGACATCACGTACAATTCTTGGCTTTACTCAATCAATGATTACTTGTGCCTTCTTTGGATCCATAAAAAGGCCTTTCTTGGAAATAATATATCTAACAAATTTGACTTGAGGTGCATGAAATACAAATTTCTCCAATTTTGCATATAGCCCAGCACTTTGTAGCTTTTTCAGCACAAGGCAAATATATTTTTTGTGGTCTTTCAGATTCTTGGAAAAGATTAGAA